>NW_022689534.1:1880-4088 GCF_011630105.1 Anneissia japonica | reverse complement strand
AAAAAAAAAAAAAAAAACCTCCCTCCCTACCATGAAATTTGATACCAAAAGGATGCTAACCAATTTTTTTTTTTTACTTGGCCTTAGTTGTACGAATACAAAACATTCATTATTTGTTATATAACACACCTAAATAGATCGGTTCGGCCTAGCCTAGGCCTAGCCTGACTTAGGCCTAGCCTGACTTTGGCCTAGCCTAACTTAGGCCTAGGGCCTAGCTATCCTCCATGCAAAACCTAGGGCTAGAAATCCATCAGTGCATTTCCGAACATTCAGCAGAGTTTGAGCTAGTTTTTGAGGTATCATCCACGCAATTAAAATACTTTACAGTAAATAAAGCCTCCGATACATTGCACAATGCTGACCTATATGAACCACCGCTTCAATTATGCCAAATGTTAACTTTCGAATTTAACTTTCCAAAAATCACCCCCCCCCCCTTCCAATGTTGAATTTCGAATAAGCAAACCCTACAAACGTTAAATTTCGAATAAGCCCCCCCCTCCCTTTTTAAAAATGCAAAATAAACCATTTTTAATATATTTTTTCTTCAGTGAGAATTTAATTAATTATTGTTATAACCCGGATTCTGTGTGCTTTGGTGGCATACTGTTTAGGCTATTTCCAATGAAGGGTGATTTATTTAGTATTGCAATTGTATGCACAAACGTTTAAAAAAAACTTCCTCAAATACCTGTAACGACCCCTTGCCAAATTTTAACTTTCCAAAAATCACCCCCCCCCCCTTCCAATGTTGAATTTCGAATAAGCAAACCCTACAAACGTTAAATTTCGAATAAGCCCCCCCCTCCCTTTTTAAAAATGCAAAATAAACCATTTTTAATATATTTTTTCTTCAGTGAGAATTTAAATTATTATTGTTATAACCCGGATTCTGTGTGCTTTGGTGGCGTACTGTTTAGGCTATTTCCAATGAAGGGTGATTTATTTAGTATTGCAATTGTATGCACAAACGTTTAAAAAAAACTTCCTCAAATACCTGTAACGACCCCTCAAAAACCTTCCTGAAATAAAGGATGGTATGGGAGGTAAGTAGACAGCAACGCAAAAGCGATACACTTTAAAAAGAAGAGGCAGAATGAATTAAAGATTAGCAAAACAAAAAACTTCTTTTTTTTTTTTGGAGCTGATATTTGAAACATGTACGGTTTGCATTGTAGTGATACACAGATAGGAATTACAGTATCATAATTGTGAGGTTATGGAAAGCACAGATAAGCATTGCAGTATCATAATTTGAGATTATGGAAAAGTAAAATATTGTACTATATATTTAGCACCTTTGGCCTTAAAACACAAAGTCTATCTTGCTCAGATTATCATTTATTTTTTGGAAATTGTGATATTTTAACCATATAAAGTTATATTCTGAAGTTTTATTACAGTATATATTGCCACAATAATAGAATAATGAACAAAATTTGAACACAGTATTGACTAAAACTTTTATAATAAGTCAACGTTTAGTGTGATAGGCCGGTAGACCTACTTAACTTTTTGTTTTGGCATTGTTTTACTCATAGCTTTGAACAAGCAAAAATGGAACTACAAATGCAATAAGCACCTGAACCCCCGCCACACCCCCCACCCCCCGGATCCGCCACTGGGTGTCAAATTTTTTCCATAAAAACTCCAAAAAGAAAGGGGCTCTTCCTTGATTCATAGATGGCGGGACTTCTGAGGTGTCTTTTAATGACTTTTAAATTCTTCAAAGTTCAAGGTTTTCCCCTCTTGAAAATGGCCAGTTAAACCAAACTTTCTTAGTCTTACTTATTACTGTAAATAGGCCTATTTATGTGTGTGTATATATGTACATAAAAAAATTGAGTCGCATATGTATTCTTTTCATGAACCGATGCACCGCAAAGAGGAGGGAAATTTTGATCCCTAGATGGCAGGAAATTAGCTTTCCCGGCTTCTGAGCTGTTTTTTTTAATGACTTTAAATTCTTGAAATTTTAAAGTTTCCCCCTCTTGAAAACGGTCAGGTAAACCTTCTCATTCTTATTACAGTAAATACTAGTAGGCCTATTATGTGTGTATATGAAGTACATCGCATACATATTCTTCTTCGATGAATTGATGAACACAAAGAGGAAGGAACCCCCCCCCCCAAAAAAAAAAAATAAATAAATAAATCCGCCATGTGAATTGTGAGAAATAACTCGGTCGGGGACTGCATAAACAC
>NW_022689534.1:0-1629 GCF_011630105.1 Anneissia japonica | reverse complement strand
ACACAATAATTAACAATTGCTACGCAATTACCAAACCGCGTCGCACAACATTGCGAACCAAGAAAAGCCTCATCCCTGCATGTTGTTTTTCACACTAGGCCCTAGGCCTAGCCAGATGTAGGCCTCTGAATGTTTTATAACTTACATGTTTTAGTTGTCATTCGTTTTCAATAAAATATTCTCATTGTGTTTGTATTGTTTTTCAATCACTTCAACCATGCTTTGTTGCTAGGTTACAACTTGCTGTGAAAATTATCAGTTATTTTTCCACGCGCGTCAGTGCTGTTGGAAGAAAATCAAAGAACACTCAGACAGGCTCTTCTCTTTGAACGGCCTTCCGCCTGCCGCCGCATTCGATCCACGCTCAAACCCAACCTCGGTATGATGTTTTGAAATGGTGCACAGTGAAGCTTATCAACTGGGAACCTGTCAGCATTATAAACAAGATGACGATTAGATAGGGTAGTGCTAGGCCTGACTCTCGTTTATAAATACTGTACTTAATTTATTAAATAGGACCAGCATGCAAGATTCTTTTTATCATTAATGGTTTTCAATCAGGTAAGTACATACTGCTGGTTTCAAGAGAGCTGTAATCTGCTGTAATGTTGTGCCGATTAATGTCTGCCACACAAAAAATAGGCCTAGTGAATCAAGTTACATTCCTCAGTGTCGGTTGACCACGGCCAAGTACAGTAGGCCTAATATGAACTTTTGACTTGATCAACTCAACCTTAATTTTTTTTACAATATAATCAGGACATTTTTGTTCTGTTGATAACATTATTGTCCTATCATTGTTATCAATGTTAACTCATCCCCAGACGTCCGTGGCCCATCCAGTCAACTTATCCCCATTATTCGTGGTGGTAAAAAATAACGCTTGTATTTTTGTGACATCACTATGTACTTTATTAATTTTATTGTTCACATCATAGAGAAGGAAGTTCTTTCTCTATGTTCACATAGATTATTCCAAATAAACAGCATTCATTGATACTTCAATAATTAATATTGTATACATATAAAAAGAATATTGAATTTAAAATTTAAATTTACACTATCGTCCAAAATAAGCTTAACTAATATAAATTGCAATGTTGTGTTCATCTTCATCATCTGAAGTGGTGGGACTTTTCTTGAATGAATTACTTTTTGGAAGCCTGCATGGACCTTGAATGTTGTAAAATCATAATAGTTCGATGATAATTTTTGGGAAAAAATGCTATACAAAAATGTGATATTGCTACTCAATTTTCAATTTGATTAGCAAACATTGCTAATCAAAATTTTGATATGAAAATGTTCCCTGTAAAGGTATTCACAGTCCCTAAATTCAGCTGCAACACAAAATACTTGTATTGGTGACCCCCGGAATGACCCCGATATGACTTTTTTCTCTCTGCTAGCCTAGCCAGCGTGTAGGCGCGCGAAGGTACAAAATACTGTCTGTAGGCCAAGTGAAAAGATGTGGACTGAAGAGATAACTCGTTTTTTAGTTCTAGCATGGGGCGAAGAAAAGATTACTGGGAAGTTCAGTGGCACAAAATGTACCTAGCTCTATCGTCGTCGATGGTGTTAGCCGTGCCCAGTACCATTGCTAGGGTTGTCAGCAATCGCCTTCTTCGC
>NW_022689533.1:0-1684 GCF_011630105.1 Anneissia japonica | reverse complement strand
GGTTGGGTTGATGTCCCCTACGAAAATCTTGTGGACGTGTTCGGGCGTCGCTCAAAATCTCTCGAAAGTGTTCCAGGGGGCGAATTTCAAAAGATATGACAATTTAGAGGTTTCAAGGGCTTTTAATCGATTTCAGAGTCTACTGAAGATACATGTACATTTTTTTTCTCTCAGACTAATTGTGATTTTCACAACGACGTAGGGGAGGGGGAAGCTTTCCCCCAGCTGGCGACACTCCCGAGATAATAGCAAATACCCTAAAACGTTTATATTCAATTAGATTTTTTCAACGTTCTCTGAATCATGTTTGTAAATCATTGTCGTTATCATCATCATGGGACAAATATTATCCACATTTAATCTTCGTATATATATATGTCGGGGTTCATACGTGACATATTACATAATGTCAGCTATGAATAAGTGTAGGTCTAAACATTTATGTACGTTTTTGATATTAGGGTCATAAATTATATTTTTTTAAACTTACAAATGTTATTTATTTTCTAGCGTTAAAAATGTTGGAACTGATTATCTGAAGCTTCCTTCAAACGGCCTGTCGCGGTCAAGTTCCTCGAGCTCATTCCTTGACAACAGTCCAATTGAGTTCACGCTGCCAACCAATGAGGTCAGAATAAAGCTATGCGACTCATGCGTTGATGGGTGCCATAACCATCAGCATGACATAGGAGAGATTGAACCAATGCTTTATCAGTAAGTAGCCTGTGCACGAAGGCTATGTTGAGTAGTTTGCGGTGTCGCTTATAACTGGACAAAACTGTCAGCGTCTTGACTTGAGACGGTTTTATTGGGGAAGGCGCTCTACAATACTACCATACCATAAGTAGCTTTTTGTTTGTTCAAGGGCTAGTGGCCTGATAGGATTATTTGTTCCTATGTTTTAGCACTGTTTCCATCATTTACCTAATTTATATTGATATTACATCCAGTGTTACATAGCACTCTATGATGTATGTATTATGTACTCGTGCGAATAGCACCCCATCTAATTTGAATAAGCGCCGCCCCTTAACAATATCATGTGATTTTTTTTAGAAAGCCAATAATCCAATCAATCCTGGGACTGTGATTGGCATGATTTCAGCTGTAGAGTGGATTCACATTTTCTTCTTATGTCAATTTCAAAATGAGGCTATTTCTCCTGGACATATGAGAGCTCACTGAACAGTATCTTTCCAACGTTCCTCTTCTTACTTGTCTAGTCCTACTTCTCTTTTTCTTTTCCCTACAATTTGCACCTATGCACGTTTTCATCTGAGTTTGCAAGAAACCCTGCAATGATAATGCCGAATCTCATTCGGCAGATGCCAACAAGCTTACCACCTCCGCCACCACCACCAATTTCATCTGGTGCTGTGTAAATATTTACTCACAGCATTCTTGTCATGAGCCATGCTCTCTGGACAATTATCTTTTCACCAGAACCATTTGTTTATCTTTGGTTTCCAGATGTCCTTTTATAGGCCTAATTGTTTTATTCAAAAATTTTCCCTTGAATTTTCCAAGTTCCCATAAGAACCCCTCAATTTTCACAAGCGCCCCTTTAATTTCCACTCTGTTTTCATAAGCGCTCCATTTGAATAAACGGGCCCCTCAAAAAGTGCAAAAAATATTTAAGCGTCCGGGCGCATATTCGCACGAGTACGGTATACGAAGCCGAAAC
>NW_022689532.1:0-1104 GCF_011630105.1 Anneissia japonica | reverse complement strand
TTCCTGGCATAACGTGAAAACAAATCTTTAGTCCAGATGGCATTAAGAAACTGTCTATTGTATGAGATTCATCTATCTGTCAGTTTGTTGACCTGCTATATAATTAAACAGGCATTACATTGGAATGTGTAGCACAGAGTACAGAACAGAGGATACATTTATATTAAGTAGAGTGAAGAAGACACATAGAATTTAGATAATTTGATTATTGTGGATTGGAAATATTGCCAGTTGTGGGGAGGTTGCAATTTGTGTTTAGAGCTTCAAAGTTTTTGTATGGCCTACAATCTCTTGCAGTATCACAATGCAACATATGCATCCCACAAATATGCACCTCCAACATGGAGTCTACATCTTCATGATACAACCATGGAGTTTTAATAATACAATATAAATATTCAGTATGGGGGAAAAATCAAACTTTGTTCCAGAAGTGTACTCATTCCTTCTATAGATAATATATAAACTATAAAAACAAAAAAAACCATTTAAAACCATACTGATCACCACCATCATCATCTGTACTTCAGCCTATGGTTACAAATTGTTACAACTTCAGCTGCGTAACATTATAAACTTATATAAACAGTCAGACCTCTGCTAAAAGGTTTTTGCAACTTTAGTTGCATCACCTTTTGTAAAAGGGATCTATCAACGCTGAGACATATGGCAAGCCTTGGCAAACTCTTTAGAAAAACAGCCTCTTACCCCCCACCCACAGCACCTTAAGAAGGTTTACCAGCCCATCTCCACTTGGGAACCAATACACCCCAGCATTGATGTACTGTTATCTGTAATACAGTAGATGTATTACCTAAGACGATATGTTCTACAACATTGATTTAGTAATAAAAACAATATGAAATGTATATAAATGGCAATACATATTTAATGTTTCATATAAAAAATGTTAAAAATAAATTCACTATAAAGTGCATGCTTCAATACATATGAGCTTTATTTTTTATAAAGATATATTAAACACACTGGTATCTGTGTACTAAGACAGACATTCTTTAAAAAAAAAACAATACAATATTCACACAATTTTTAATTCAATATTTTAAAAATGATATAGTAAATTATAAAGTAGATGCAATTTCT
>NW_022689531.1:0-1252 GCF_011630105.1 Anneissia japonica | reverse complement strand
ATAAAGATTTATGAAATAAGTATAGTCAATAGATTAGTTTCGCATACGTTTTTTTTTTTGTTTTTTACGTTTCCATTTACCATATGTTCTGATCATGAAGAAACATTTCCACAAATTGATTCCCATGGTACTCTTAAGGCGAAGCTGACACAAGGTTTGTGATTTCTTGTTTGTTTTTTTTTTTCCATTTTCGATACATTACTGCCAAGACAGAAGTAGGTCAGATGCTGAAATAGATGACTAGGTATAAAACACGTGCGCTGGAGCGCAGTTTACCATTTCACGTGTGTTCACCTACTTCATGAAACCTGTAACTTCGAATCGTCTGCGCTGGCTGCTGATCATGTTTATAAAATACAAAAATATATGGATAGTAAAATATATATTTGTTAGGCCTATATATGATTTCATGTGTAATGTAAATAAATATGTATAAATTATATATAATATTATACTGTATATGTATAAATATATATATGTATGTGTATATAGGCCTATATATAATATATATATACACACACACACACACACACATATATATATATATATATATATATATATATATAGTTGTTTCTATGTATATAATTTTACTTATATAAAATCATATATAAATATATATATTCATATTTATGAACTGCGCAGGGACATCAAAGAAAACTAAAGATTTCAAGTGAAGAATGATAATGTGTGTATTATTCGTTTATTTCTTTAATTGTGTTTCCCTCAATTCTCTTGGTATGTTTTATCCAAACTCTGGAAGCTGCAAGAAAAATAAATAAATTTATTGTATAGAAACATCGGATTAAATAATGTAATGATTATTGTTTTAACTAAATCATGAAATAGATTTCAGATGGTAACAACATTAAATTCATTCAATTAAAATCAAAGATACATTTTATTGACGATAATTATTAAATTATAGTATGAAAACGCAACAAAAATAATAGCATGAAGCACATACTAAACTCCATGGAAGAAAGAAAATATATTAGTAGAAAGATAGCAAACGGAAATAAAAAAAAAAACAACTTAGGCCTATGATAAACCGATTGACGAACTAATTATAATTATATAGGGCCTAGGCATATTAAATTTTGCGTTTTCGCAACTCTTTCGGCGCTCCATATATTTGTTCGAAATATATGCTGGCCCTGCTTTAAATGGTTCCATAAATTAGCAAACAGTGGCTGGGTTTCCTTGAATTCGCCACTGGGTACTTCAGCAAATGGAGGATCTATACCACCTCAGC
>NW_022689530.1:0-520 GCF_011630105.1 Anneissia japonica | reverse complement strand
TCACGGTCATCGGCTCTGCGAACAGGAAATCTTCGGTGATCCGACTGCCCGGTAGCAGCTCGCACAGCAGAAGGTCTTCTCTGTTTGAGGGAAGGTTGGTATCAAATTTTCCGGTCATGTTTTCTTGCAAACTTTTTTTCGTGAAGTGAGGAGATTTCAAACTGCTGGGCTTTTATAGTCTCCTATCTCAACAGGGAGCTTTCGATTAGTACGACGACGCGAGAACGGAATCACTTACTCGTGACCGTTCTACATGGCGTCTTACGTTCTTCAACAAAATCCAGAAATGTCGAACTTATCGTTTTTGTAAGTAAGTCAAGAGAGACAAAAATTAACTGACAATTAAACTTTTTTCATATTTTTTTTCATTCTTTATTTGTTCAAATCTCTTCAAATCTACATACTATTTGTATCAATCTTAACACTGAACTTCGATTGTGCGGTCATCTTGCCTGGCCAAGGAACCGCCGTGTTTGACTTTGTTTAAGTTTGTTCATGTACAGTTGGCTTATTTCCGCCG
>NW_022689529.1:3965-6276 GCF_011630105.1 Anneissia japonica | reverse complement strand
CTCCTCAACCCTCGCCAAAAAAAAAAAAATCCTGCATGTGGTAATTTTGTTAGAAATAAGTCTACTTTATATATAAATTCGGGAAAGTTTTACACTTGGCACTTGACAAGGTGCGGGGGGGGGGGTGGTTGACATGGAACAATCGCACGTACAGTATAACAATAACAGTCTACGGAAAGTATGTACGTTGACTGGAGGATATAGGCCTATTCATAAAAAAAAATTAGATGGAAACAAGTGATTATGTTTATGGTTCCTGTCAGTGGGACTTTCAAATACTGATACATAAAATATATTGACTTCAACTGTTTGTGGCATTACTAATGATTTTCTAAATGTCTTACAGCATTGCCGAATATTTGATGGCGCTATATCAACCTTGATGATTTCATGATTGATAATTACTAGTTTTAAGTACTCTAAATTTATATTTAAAATTAAACTGAAGATAATCTGATGAATTTAGAATTAAAATAGGCACTTTTATCTAGACATTGTCTTAACACGTTAACGACTTCTATCAATACAGTTAGCCCTTGAAGCAAGAAGGATTAAACGAGTTAGTAATTAATTCCTCCATGCTATACAAATCGTATAGTTCCTCCACACTGCAATTCCGTTATTTCAAAATTGAGATTTACACCCCATTATATAACTGACACTTCCGTACAGTAAAACAAGTATGATTCTATTATTACAAACTTAAGTGCATTATTAATCTTTCGATTAAGCACCGCGTGCCATATGACATCACCACGGTCAACGTCAATGGTTTTATCATCATACTTCCGGATAAATAGCATCATCACCAAAAGGAGTTTTCCCGTCATTATAAAATCACAATGTATTGATTATCATTCTGTTGGCCAATTCTACTGTCTACGGGTCCTAATAGGGGTGTCAATTTGTCGGGAAAAGCCACAACAAGTTATAGATTTAGGCACATGTCTAGGACTTATGTATCTTATTGCGGAAAAGGAAAAAATACATCTGCTCCTTTCGTTATCAAAGGGGCACTTATCTACGTGATCGGCTGAGAGTATCAGTTTTTTCTTCCATGTCTTTAATATTTATTATGTTCTCATTAATATTCATTGCCCGTTGCACGCAAAGATGTATGTGCTAATGGTCTGTTAAACGATGGAATACGACACATAACAACGTAATAACATCGGAACTCGCGCTAATTCTGAATACAAATCAGTTATTCTATTCACAAAAATAGTTCGTTCTAAGAATTCAAATAAATGAAGATGTCATAAATCGCATAATAGAATGCACTTCTCCAAACAGTATGAAACATAAAGGTATTTGCAGAATTAGAGCCAAAATTGATAGTTCAGTATTATAATACGGTATTTGGTTAAGTTTTTGGTTAGGGAATGTGCAAGTGGCAACGCATTACCAGTTATGATTGCATATCTTATTCATGAATTTGACTGCTTATATCGCATCGTCAGCGTCTTAATTGCCATTGTCATAATGCTTTGACGCTATTAAGATGCGACCGAGTATCGTATGCGGATGTAATTCACGGCATATATGCCTATTAAGAAGTTATGGACAGATATTTTATGGATTTATGGCGTAAACTCATCTTTGACAATATTTAAAGCATTTTATTAAAGATGAAATAAAAACTCAGGTTTTTTTTTTTGGTAAATAATAATTAATTTTATTATATTTTATTTAAAATTTTATGGGATTTCTTCCTTATAAAATATTGTCTGCCACTGTTTTCCTAAATAGTTGAGGGTTGGCTTGCGCATAACTACAAGGGAAAGGCGCAATATAAACACCCATTACCAGTACCAGATACAGATAAGATTGGTGGGTTTTACCATTTAAAAAAAAACCTTATTTGAAATTTTAACTCAGCCTCAATTTGTTCTTACTGTAATTTGTTTTTCTCTTGACTCTAGGACGACACTGATAGGTACAACTTACAAGGTAATTAATATTTATGAGAACAGGCCACGCCCTCATTCGACTATGCCTTATCTATCAGGGAAAAAACTGCTGGCAGGGCCACTGCAAAATGCTTCCGACGGCTCCTATTTGTTAACTTAGGGTTGTTTTTATCTACTTAATAAACGTAGCTGTGGTAGTTAATCAACACCATTAGCCATTTTAAAGACAGAAATTACCAGCCATTAGGCCTATAGGCCTTTTTTAAAATTGCCTTTAAAAGCGCTGTGCGCTATACACGTTAAACAGTGCAAAGCCGCAGGAAGCGGTCCGGCTGGTCCGGTTTTGGCTACACCAATATTTCACCAATCAATATCGTTTGTATGCCAAAATAATTTGTTCT
>NW_022689529.1:0-3125 GCF_011630105.1 Anneissia japonica | reverse complement strand
ATATATATGTATGTATATGTATATATGTAGGCCTATATAAATATATATGTATATAAGTATCCTGAAATTTCAGTATATACTTGTTATTTTTATTGTATAGTTTATTGATGTATCTTGTATTTATTAATTAAAGAATAAACGTCTCAATTTATGCGGAGGAACAATTAAATACAACAATACACTACAAAATATTTTCTTCCACTTAAGCATAATTATAACTTCTGCAGTTAATTATAGCATTGCCAAACCTGGGTGCTTGTCTGGGCCCACTTTATAACAGGATCTCCTTTGTTAATGCAATTGGCTCTGGTGGGTAAACTCCAAAAACATAGGAGTACAACAAGTGGGGTAGAAATAGGGTCGAATTATAGGAACGGTCCACCACAGCAGTTTAAGTCTCGCAGCAATGCCTTCTTGATTCAAACCAGTAAGAATAAGATGCAAAAAGTTTTTTGTGAAACAAATGTAACACTGTTTACCTTGTGATCAGATTTATGTTGCATGTCCCATCGAAGAATTAAATCCAGTAAAAATCGAGATTATATTGAAGAAAATCTTTGTAAATTAGAACAATTTCAATTTGTTGCGATGCACCAAGTTGTTTTTAAATCTGAATTTTAAATCTAAAACGAGTAATCGGCTTCTTCAGATTTAAATACTATTCCAAATTCCGAGATTTAGTGCCGTAGATAAAGCAAATTATTGCATCGTCTTTGGTCGATAAGAATAAAGATATTAGATGAAGTTTTCAATGTTGACGTGTGAACCAACGAAAGAGTTATAAATAACAATCAAACTACTCCGAAACAACTTAGCATATGGACCATCAAATAATCGGTGTGGTTTGACCAATGAGGAGTCTGAATGATGCTATCATTGTGTAAGGACGCGCCCATCTTTTCAATCGTATTTTATTGCTCGTTCGAGTTTGCCCATCATCTTCTGTAGACAAGACGTTTAGCCTTAATATCAGGCATTTTGAATACTTGGGCTAGTAAACACTTTGCATTTTTTGAGCATTTTAAAAACTACGTGTTGTTCTATTGGACGATATGCGAGATAATATCGTCGATTATTATTACGTTGCTTAAGGTGTAAATGATAATTATTTTTATGGTGTTAATAACAATGACAATGATGGTATTGACGACACGACGATGCCGGATGGGTGCTGCTGATGATGATGTGCTGCTGATGATGATAATGTTGAAGATGGTGATAGTGATAATGACGGTGATGGTCATAACTCTGGGGCGGATGCGAAGGGGGTGCAGACGGTGCGATCGCACCATACCCACTAAAATAATTATTTTATTGGATTGGATATGAACATAGGCCAGTACAGGTAAGATTTTTAAGGTATGGGAGTCCAATTTCCGGGCACCTAAAGGTCAATATTCTCAAATTGTTCTCACATCAGCCCCAACCATGGTCGGGCTGAGGTGGTGTGGATTCTCACGCAACCCCTGCCGCCAAATCCTGCATCAGCCCCAGTAACTATGCAGTTGTAAATGGCAGTACACGTAAACTTAACATCAATACAACATACCATACAACGTGGTAATTCGGAAACCGATTGAGGGCGGGTTAAATATGTGTGATTTTGAAAGTCACTGTGGCTCTCTCAAAGCCACTTGGGTAAATAAAATCTTAAAATGCTCCGCTACATGGGCACAGGTTGCTACTACCTTTTTAAATAAGTTAGGACCGGATAATATGATTTTTAAAATGAATTTAGACAAGATTAAAAATATCCCAAATTTAAATTTAAATCAGATCCCATTTATTTTATTTTATCGCCAGGTTATTTTAGCATGGTATTCATCATTTCAGATATATACACCTATATCAGCAGAAGAAATAAAAAGTGAAGTTATATGGGGAAATCATGTATTGATAAACGGTAAATATAATTCTTTCCCTTATCTAAAACACTGGATTAATTCAGGAATAGTATATATCAATGATCTTTTAAATAAAGACGGCATATTATGCCAATATTATATTTAAAACAAGCTTAAAACCTCGGCAAATTGGTTAGTTGAATTTAAAACAATAATTGATGCTATTCCGGTTTCATGGAAAGAAAAAATACGTAAAAATCCAGGAAAACTAAATTGTATATGTAAAACAAATAAACAAAATATACAGGTGTTTAAAACAAAAGATTGTTATCATCAACTAATATAAAAAAAATATGTAAAATCACACGTTGAAAATAAGTGGGAAAATAAATTAAATATCAAAATAAATTGGCATAAGGTATGGCTTTTAAAACTCATTAAAATTAAAGAAAGATTACTAATGAATTTTAGTTATAAATTTCTTTTTAATCTCATACCATGTCAAAAAAACTTATTTAAATGGAAACTTATTGATTCGCCTCTGTGCAAAAGATGCAAAATTGAAGACGACTACAAACATATGTTTATTTCATGTAAAGAGATCACAGTTTTTTGGGATCAATTTAAATTTTTCTTGCATAAACTGGACCTCCCAAATGTCGTTATTACTTTACGTTCACTTATTGCAGTTGACCATTTAAAAGGTCAAGATTACTTTTTAATTAATTATATGTTAGTTGTTGCCTCATTCACAATTTTTAGATTTAGAATGAAGTATTATGATTGTTCATCAAAACCAGATTTATTCAATACTTTTTAAAACGAATTAGAATGGCTTATAATTTGATTTACTTAATTTCTTTTTTTGAATAGATTTTTAAATTATAATAAAGAAGAAAGGAAGGTAAAAAGGAAAAAAGAGAAAAAGGGAAGAAAAAAGGAGAAAAAATGAAAATGTTTCGCTTGGTTGGCGGTAGTAAAATAATTTATATATGCCTATGTATATGATATGTATATGCCTATATCATTGTTGAATAAAAGTGGGTGAAACCCAAAAAAAAAAATGTATTTGGGAACGTAAATCTACTAAGTATTCGGTAAGATAACACGTCATGTAGGGCAAAGCAGGCTATCACTCCTATAACTTTACATTTTGCAAAATTACATTGTAACTGTATATACATTTAGTAATATATATCGCCCAATAGTATGTAATCAAAAGGCAATTTTATAATGTAAACGAATATTAAAACGTACATTTTGCAATGTAGGTCTATAGAT
>NW_022689528.1:923-1530 GCF_011630105.1 Anneissia japonica | reverse complement strand
TTTCAACGTAGTATGACCGTAGACATGTGGATGATATTTCCACTCATAGTTAATCTGGGCATATATCATAATTATCCAATCATGAAGCTCTATGATTGATGACGTTTCATATCAACGCGCGCTTGTCTGGCGGGGATTTCCTCTGACTCCCCTGACCACTCTGCTGCGCCAGTACATTCTTTAGAAACACCGGTGTTGAACAATATACCAACCATTTTACTACGGCACTAACTAGGATGCTTTAGACAGAAGAAGACCGCCGTTTTGTTCAAAAGACCCTCGAACCGGCCTAACACCAGCGAATTAATTTCATATTGTTGATATGAACATATAGTACCTGTATAATTTTTAAGGTATGAGAGTGCAATTTCCGGGAAATTAGAGGTCCATATTCTCAAAATGTTTGCACCTCAGCCCCAACTATGTGGGCCCGAGTTCGTGTGGACTCGCACGCACCCCTACTTTAAAATTTGGAGGATAAATGTAAAAAGTCTACAGCACCCAGTATTCCCAGGCGGTCACCCATCCAAGTACTAACCGGGCCCGACGTTGCTTAAATTCGGTGATCGGACGAGAACCGGTGTTTTCAACGTAGTATGACCGTAGA
>NW_022689528.1:0-830 GCF_011630105.1 Anneissia japonica | reverse complement strand
GGGATTTCCTCTAACTCCACTGACCACTCTGCTGTGCGAGTACATTTTTTACAAACACCGGTGTTGAACAATAAACCAACCATTTTAATACCGTACGGCATTAACTAGGATGCTTTAGACAGAAGAAGTCTGCCGTTTTGTTCAAACGACCCTCGAACCTAACACCAGCGAATTAATTGCGTATTGTTGATATGAACATATACTTGTATGATTTTTAAGATATGAGAGTGCAATTTCCGGCACTTAGAGGTCCATATTTTCAAAATGTTTGCACCTCAGCCCCAACTATGTGGGCCAGAGGTCGTGTGGACTCTCACGCACCCCTACTTTAGAATTTGGGGGAAAAATGTAAAAAGTCTACAGCACCCGGTATTCCCAGGCGGTCACCCATCCAAGTACTAACCGGGCCCGACGTTGCTTAAAGTCGGTGATCGGACGAGAACCAGTGTTTTCAACGTAGTATGGCCGTAGACATGTGAGTTGTATTTCCACTCATAGTTAATCTCGGCATATAGCATAATTATCCAATCATGAAGCTCTATGATTGATGACGTTTCATATCAACGCGCGCTTGTCTGGCGGGGATTTCCTCTGACTCCCCTGACCACTCTGCTGTGCGAGTACATTTTTTGCAAACACCGGTGTTGAACAATAAACCAACCATTTTACTACGGCACTAACTAGGATTCTTTAGACAGAAGAAGACTGCCGTTTTGTTCAAACGACCCTCGAACCGGCCTAACACCAGCGAATTAATTGCGTATTGTTGATATGAACAAGTACCTGTATAATTTTTAAGGTATGAGAGTGCAATTTCCGGGCACTTAGAG
>NW_022689527.1:0-1040 GCF_011630105.1 Anneissia japonica | reverse complement strand
CTAATGTTCATTATCACTTTCTTCATTACTGTCACTGTCTGATGAATGAGAAAAACTAGGCAAAAACTCAGCAACTGCTTCAGGGCCAGCCTGCTTTTCTGACAAGACAGGTCTCAAATTACCATCTTCCATAAACCAGCCCAGTTTGCATGGATCAGGGATTTCTGGATGTATAACAGAATCCTGGCTCCATATATTGGCCTGCAGATGTGCATGCATTATATGCTGATATAAAAGCTCCTGCAGTTGGTGGCAGCTTATCTACACCTTGATTGTTTGGCAGAGTTTTGAATCTTTTCCATCGCAAAATTGAGGCATTTTAGCAGATACTTTCTTCGTTCAAAGAAGACTACACAAAAACTCCTTGCATCCCATTCTCACATTAAATGATCCCAAGCTTGGCCAAAGCATGTAAACATGAGGTGGTGATTTCATAAACATCTTAAGGGCTCTTTTTTTCCAACACCATTTATATGCCTGTAATAATCAGGCTCGTATCCAGGGGGGTTTATGGTTCGGGAGAACCCTCCTTTTCTAGCAAACCTCCCTCATTTCTGGCAAACCCCCCCTCTTCAGATTTCCCAAATAAGTCCTCCAACCCACCTGGTGCACTGCAGACCCAGACAAAGACCTTTTCGAACATATCTGCTTTTATAGCATTATTTAGACCCATAAAGCACAAAAATCCCAATCCCCTTGCTTTGGAGAAGAAGCTGATACTCTAATGATTTCCCGTGGCATAGAAGTGGCCTCTGAATCTGGGAATGATACAGACTGGTTTGTATTGAACTTCAGAAGACTTCCACAGCTTGGCATGAATACTGGAATTTGTGTAGTCTTCTCGTAACGAAGAAAGTATCTGCTAAAGATGCCTCAACTTTACGATGGAAAAGATTCAAAACTCTGCCAAACAATCAAGGTGTAGATAAGCTGCCACCAATTGCAGGAGCCTTATATCAGCATATATTGCGTGTGCATCTGCAGGTCAATATATGGAGCCAGGATACTGTTATTCATCCAGAAATCCCTGATCCATGCAA
>NW_022689526.1:0-1026 GCF_011630105.1 Anneissia japonica | reverse complement strand
TGTTAAAATATCTACCATGTACAGTAGGAAAGGCCTACTTAAACTTCATCAAAAACAATCAATTTTTCTATCTTTATTGAATAGTGAAGAGCTGTGATGAGTATCAGTGTGCGTAGTGATGTACACATGCAGTTCATATATTAAAAGGATAGTCTTGCAAAATGGCTACAGCATTTACCTTAAGAGTGGATTTCAGAGGCAATACAATCAAATTTTATCCAGTAATTGTTGTGTGTTTAACAGTTATTTTAACATTGTGATAGTTGCTAATAGCCTGTGAGCAGTGTACACTGCCTTTTAGATTGTACTTTCATCAAACTTATACTCAATCATGCAAATCCCTCCAGAACTCGGGTAATTTTGGTCTTCCACTGTGCTTCGATAGTTTGCCTTTGGTTGTTCATCACAAGCTGGTGTATTAATGAAATAGTTGACATAACTGGAAAAAAAATGTTTATCATTAACATTGGCCTAATGCAATTATTATACAGATGCCCAAAATACTGTAGTGTGATAATAAATACAAAATCAAGAAGATGCATGTTGACATATAGGGAGGTCCACTTTTTCAAGTCAAATTCTTGCCTTTGAAATTCAGTCTCGGCCATTCTTGAATATCATCTTTCCACATAGGCCTACTTCAAAATTACGTTTAAAACTTTTCACCAAAATTGTTGGGCTAAATACTAAGATATAGCATGGCCTTGGTTTAGAGCGTTGTAGTTGGCCTAGGACTCGGCTAGTAGTAATACTAGGCCTTAGGGGCAATAATAGCATTTATTAAATAATATTTATATCATTTTTGGTCTGTTTAAAATAAAAGCAGATGAACATTTAGCAGATAGCCTACATAGGAAACAGACGTCGTTGTCATGTTATCCAGTAGCCTACTGACACACTGAATGAGCAATCTTGTAAGCTAGGCCCAAATAAATTGGTTATCTGCTGCGCGGATAATATACCCTACCTGACGTGATATCGTACCGAATACTCAGTACGTCCTCAGTACGCGCAAGCTCGGTGGTC
>NW_022689525.1:0-1131 GCF_011630105.1 Anneissia japonica | reverse complement strand
TCAATTCTTTTTATGAAAGTTCCATCACTACTGAATAGCTGTAGTTTGTGTTGACTTGATATAATGATGTTGTCATCCTCATCAACTACTACTGCACTTGGATATTTTACCTTACCATCCTCATCACCTGCTTCAACAAGGACTTTTATAAACCTTCCCTCATTATTAAATAATTGTAATCTACTGTTGTAATACTCCAATACAAGAAGGTGTCCTTGGTTAGTAAGAGTAACATCACTGACATGACTTATTTGACCTTCTTTTGTACCTTTTGACCCTATTGTTCTGATGGTCTTGCCATTATTCATGTCAAACATGTACACACAGCTATTGGACCAACCTGCTGCATACAAAACATTTGATGTCTCATCCACATGAATACTCCGTGGTGTATTCTTTGCTCTCTCACTAATTGTTTTAATCAGCTGACCATTCATATTGCATATTCTGATAGGTTTATTATGATTGCAATCACTGAATGCTATGTTACCATTCATCATTCTGTACATTCCGTTAACTTGCACACCTTGTGGTAGTGTAACCTTACCAATATATTCTCCTGATTGCTTGTACTTGAGCATTTCATTTGTCTGACATGAAACCAGTAAGGAGTCATCTTCACACTTAACTACATCTATAATACTTGTTGCATTTATTTGAATAGTATTTACTAATCTTCCCTCTTCTACTTTGATTGTCATTGGTGATTTGTTAATTGGTTCATCATCAGCACTCACATCTAGTTTACAAACTCCTGGACTTGTACATTTTCCTGTCACAAAATAATCTCCATTGTCATCTTCCTGAATTTGAGAGATGTTGGTTTCCCCTGTAGGCTGTGTCCATGTTGCCTTCAGTTGATTAGCATATATTTCATGTTCATCTGTTTTGATTATTTTGACAATAATTGTCTGATCTTTGCTCACAGATTCCTCTCCTTTTAATGTTAAACAGTCTGCTGCCCTGAAATCTTTTACAGTCCCTATAGCACATTGTCTCAATGAAGTCATTTGCTGTTGGTTTATGAAGTAGTAAATATCTCCATTATCATCTGGCTCTGTTTTTTGTAATTCATTGATTCTGTCCCTGAGTGCTGTAACTACTGTTTCACTTGACTGCATTGCAGTGCCT
>NW_022689524.1:0-1122 GCF_011630105.1 Anneissia japonica | reverse complement strand
AAATATTGTATACAGTGCTACAGATGAAGAAAACAAATTGCTGCACGAATATGAATATAAAAAAAATAGGATAAATGGCATAATTCATGGAATAAATTGTACCATTGTACAAGAAATTCTACAGTTACAGTCATAAATACTGAAGACTCCAAAATCTATCTCATCCATTGTATACATACACAAAGATGATGTTTAGCTAAAAAAGGGCAATGTACTCTGTCAAATCCATAGTCTAGTAATTTAATATCAAGACTCGTTGAGAAGAGCAGTTTTTTTTTTATCTAAAACTTGTTTGCATATTATCAAAATCAAAACAAGAACTAATTCATCACTGGTTCATTCATGTAATGTTCTGATTATGGCCAGTTTCACTGAACCAATTGAATACTCGTCGAATAATTTCACATACACTGATAGATTGGTTTATTGAATACAGTAATGTAATAATGCTGTACTGCTAAAGCACACATTTCCAATATAAGAACACTAAATTGGGGTTGTAGCTTGGTCCAAAGAGTAATAGAATTGCAAGACTTCCGACTGCCCTGATTTTGTATGCACGCAATGGAACGTCAAAAAAAGTAATGCGACAACATAAGGGTGCCCTATCAGAATTTCGAACATTCAAATTTGATGCAAAGGGAGTTTGCTTGAAACGCATTAGTAATAGAATTGCAAGACTTCCGACTGCCCTGATTTTGTATGCACGCAATGGAACGTCAAAAAAAGTAATGCAACGAAATAAGGGTGCCCTATCAGAATTTCGAACATTCAAATTTGATGCAAAGGGAGTTTGCTTGAAACGCGTCTTTTAAGGACACGCCCCTTCGAGCAGTACTTTTTTAAATAGGACTACGTTCCAATGAAACCACAAGTCGGACCTCTTGCAGTTTTATACTCATTGCTTGGTTAAGCTACTATTGTCTTCCAATCCTATACAGTAGTACTGGGTTCAAATCTTATATCACGTCTCCTTTGAAGACTGTAAATACTTCCCTGGGTTCAATTCCTGTCAGTGTTGCAGGATTTTTTTCTCATGACCAAAACAACTTCACTCCCTAAACCTCATATTGAGATTTAGTTTGTGTAAAACATTGTGTGTGTATGTTTGTCTTGTGAAAG
>NW_022689523.1:0-582 GCF_011630105.1 Anneissia japonica | reverse complement strand
TTGTCGCGGTACTTAAAGCAATAAATCAATGTTGCTATCAGAATTATCTTCTTCATTCTCATATGAAACCTAACTCCAGAGTCTCTGCAACACTTGCTTGAAATTGGAGGTGCCATCAGACCCGGATAAGCACATCGAGCATTTATATATGGCGCTCTACATAAAGAACACTGCAGCACCTAGGGCTATACAATTCAAGTGGACAATAATAAATCAATTAAGTACCGTACAGTATTTAATTTATATTCAAAAGAAATTCAAAAGAGATAGAACCTCTACAATAAACTCGCAAGACTGCTCGCGACTTCTAGATTTTACAAGTGCGTGGTTGGCTGGGTTGTTTTGGTCGGAAAGGAGAAATTTTCTCTGTGAATTGATTCTCGAACGAGATAAAGAAAGCTCCCTAATGACTCAAGCTACTGTATACCGTTTTTATATTTTTAATATAAGAAGAAGAATAATAAGATAATAAGAATAATATTAGAAGAAATTTTCAATTAATTCTAATTTCAAATATGTTTTCCCCTGATTTTGTGATAATTCGTTATCACGCAAGTGCTAAATGTAAAAATATTTTGTTAA
>NW_022689522.1:0-584 GCF_011630105.1 Anneissia japonica | reverse complement strand
TTCCACAGTTATGCTTCCCTCCCCTGCCCCTCCCCTGACGGTTTTTAACGGGTTGCCCAAGCCGTTGTACCGGGCTGGGTAATAAGAGAAAAGAAAGAGGGGAGAGGGAGGAAAAGAGAAAGAAGAGGAAAAGAAAAGGAAAGAAAAAGAGAAGAGAAAAATAAAGACGAGAATAAAAAGGAAGATATCATAATGACCAGACTCACAACACCCTGCAACCCCTTCTCCACTTCAAAAACTGTCATAACTCCTTTGATCTATGCTGCCCGATGGCGTAACCACTGGGGGACATGGGGGAAAATATCTGTCTTTGAAAGATCTTCCCCACCCCTTTATAAATGCCCTTTTGTCCCCTGAAAGTACCTAAAAACCTCAAATTTCCTCAAATGGCCCAATTTCCTCTAAAAATTGCACATTTTAGGGAGTTTTGATCAATTCCAACGAAATTAGAATGAAAAACACCAGGGGGCAAGGGGAAAATATCCATCTTTGGAAAATCTTTCCCCACCCTTTGACAATTGCATCCTCTGAAAGTGCCTAAAATTCTCAAATTCTTTGCGCGCATTTCTTGTTACGGTAGGCCA
>NW_022689521.1:0-572 GCF_011630105.1 Anneissia japonica | reverse complement strand
AGAGCTTTCGGACAACACTAGTCCTTCCTCAGTGGCGAGTGAGTGAGGGTAGAAAAAGCTAGATGATATAAAGTAAGAATTTCATGCAAGCATGATTGAAAACAATAGGCTGGGTGATATTAGGATAAACAGACTAAACAAGTAAACAGGAAGGCCAAAACTAAACTTTAGAGGCAAGCCTCAATAAATAAGCCAAATGATTTATCCAGAATAAATTGAAATGCCATTGGTTTAATTTAGTGTACTGGGAGGACGTTCCTAATATTGAGTCCAAATGGTGTGGTTGTTTTAAGTAAAAGTTCCCAGTGATTCTCTTTAACTTTGCGATTTTCTTCGCTCCAACTGGCATTATGGTCAATTGCAATCACTCTGAAATTTGAAATTGAATGACCAGCTAAATTGAAATGTTCGGCTACTGGCTGATCAAGCTTAGATGTTCTGATAGCTGATCTATGTTGTGTCATTCTCATACGGAGAGTGTTTTTTGTTTCTCCGACTTATTGTTTACCACAAATATTACAATATATGAGATAAATGACATTTTTGGTGAGGCAATTAATTGATTGCCTTTT
>NW_022689520.1:253-1200 GCF_011630105.1 Anneissia japonica | reverse complement strand
GAGTTAATAAAAAAGGTACAGAACGACTCCTTTTCTGGAATAATATTTACTCTCATATTTTTACTTATTTTTGGAAAAATCAACTTCTGGATAATTTCGTCAATGAATTCATTCTCCTAAATGAAAATAAAAATTAATAACAAAAAATTAACAAAACAGATACAGATTCTAAACTGAAAAAAACAAAAAAACACAAGCAAATTATTTACATGGACCATGTATGGGATTTATGGGCATGACAATAACAAGATTTTTTTTAATTATGTAACAACTTTCATTGCAAATGTAAACAAATACCATCTATCTGATTATGTATATATGTATATATATGTAGTATGCATGTATGTGTATATGTGTGTATATATGCATGATATATGTATGTATATGTATATATATGTGTATATGTGTGTGTGTATATGTGTATGTATGTATATATATGTATATATATATGTATATATATATATATAATAAACAATAATAATATATGCCTTTGAAATAACCATGACAAATATAACAACAATAATAATGATAAATATAATCATAATAATAATGATAATTGTAATAATAAAATAAAATTAAATCAATTTAATGAAAATAGCGATTGTTGTTGTTATTGTTGTTATAACTCTTTGTCTCTTGAGTAGTTTCTCCTTGTTAAATGTTGTTTATTTTTATTTTTTATGGGTTTTGATGTACTTTGTTAAATTTTTATGTGATTTTAATGTGATTTTAATGTAATTTTAATGGGTGCGAGCTTTTGTAATTTCTTCGTTTTCTTTTTAATGGAGACAATAAATTTTATCTTGTATCTTGTATCTTGTATCTGAGCTCTTCACTTTCAAAGCTGGGTATGTTTGTGATGTTTTTGATGCTACTTTTGATACTACACTAAGGGTCAAGTTGATTATGTCGTTATTCCAAGGACTTGGAACAATAACTGTTAGGAA
>NW_022689520.1:0-192 GCF_011630105.1 Anneissia japonica | reverse complement strand
CTGTAATATGACTTCATATTTGTTGTAATTTCCAGTGGCGGATCCAGGAATACGAAATAGAAGGGCCCCAGAAGGGTACTTTCACAGATAGAAAATCTATACTACCTCAGCCCCACTATGTTTGGGGGTGAGGTAAGAAAATTTGTGATGGACGGAAATTGCACTTATAATTATCTTTATATCACTATTTTT
>NW_022689519.1:0-632 GCF_011630105.1 Anneissia japonica | reverse complement strand
AAATGGAGTAGAATTCATATCTACTATCTTCACCTTTATCATCATCTTCATCATCATCATCATCACTATCATATTCATTACCATCTTAATAAATAATTATAATAATGACTTTTTCGATGTACTTGTTTTTTTATCTTTGCTGTTTGATTTTTTTAATCGTTTTAATTGTTAACATAATTCGCAATTCAGCCTTTTGGCTGCTATGTTTTATGTCTTTTGAATTTTGAATAAATATACCATTTTGAATGAATAAACATTTTACAGTAACATGCTTGGTCCTTTCTCTGATGGCAACTGTTTCTCCAACTTACATTTTCAAGGTCAAGGCTACCCTCCTCATCTTCATCTTCTGATGGAATATCATCCCAATAATCAACACTATCTTCAGAACTGCTTTCATCCTCCTCGTCATTTTTGCTTTTATTTTTTCTTGCTTCTTTAGCATCTTCCATTTCTAAAAACTTCTCCATTTGTGATAACTTAAAGAACTGATCATCCACAATTGATGGAGTCACTTTTACTATAAATCCTGGTTTTAAGTTTTTCTTACTTTTGATAGAAGGTTTAATAGAATCTGCCTCAATGTCAAAATCAAGCACATCATCATCATTTTCATTTTGTTCTTGAAGTCT
>NW_022689518.1:0-532 GCF_011630105.1 Anneissia japonica | reverse complement strand
CAGGTAAATGCATGCAGATCCATGAGGTGTGGCGTAGGGGTTTCGATGACCCTGACCGAGGGTGGGGAGGTCTGATGTCCTCAACGAGAGCGCTTGGGCGTTAGGTTGGAAACTACGGTATCTATTAAGGGTTTTAAAGGCTTATTTGATTGATTTTTTTTTCTAATATGTAAACAATACATATTTGTTTTTGTTTTTGTCTTTTTTTTTTGGCTCGATATTCCCCGACATCTAGGGGTGTCCAAGCGGGGGGGGGGGTCAAGCGGGGGGGGGGGGGGTGTGCTCCTCTGGATTCCCCGCTAGTGCCGCGCCTCTCCGACGAGAACGTGCGGACATGGTCGGGCATCGCTCAAAATATCTCGCTGGCGCCGCCACCCCTGTATGAATGTGTTGGTTGTTTGTGCTCACCGGTTTCATTTTCATATATATATATATATATATACAAAACACATGATCTAGCCCCATAAGTTTGTAACTTATGCTTGCATGCATCTTCATTATTTGAAAGCTGTATTTGATTTGATAGATTTCT
>NW_022689517.1:0-913 GCF_011630105.1 Anneissia japonica | reverse complement strand
ATGGTACCCCTTAAATTATCAACATATTTGACCTCCACTATTTGTTTGGCAACATATTTGACCTCCACTATTTCCATAATTATGCATAGCGCCAAGTAAAGAATGTTACATCAAATAGAAAAACAAAGTTCATTTCAGTTTTGGTTCTAGTTCTGATTTTGGCAGTTCTACTGATTCTCTATTGAAAAAGATAATAAAATCTTATTCCTTATAGTAAACATGGTTGACCTTTGACTCGGGAGAGCTCATCCTACCTTTGTTCAGCTGTTGTTTTTCTTGGTGCTGGGTGACCAAAACACCCTCCCCTTTCATTTACTAAGACATGTCTGAGGGAGTTGCCAGTTTAGTTGAGTGTCAACAAAAGTGTTAACAAAATTGTGGTTTCAATTCCTCGCTGTGTATCTGATTTTCCTTGAGCAAAGTACTTTATCTGCATTGCTTCTCTCCACTCAGCAGCAACACCTAAGCATGTGAACCCTGGGGAAAAGTGCTTCATATCTATATTAAGGTGAAATCTTCTAAACCTGTATTTAAGGGAAAAAATATTCTACAAGGAACACAAAGAACTCTAGCACATGGTTTTTCCATCAGCTTAAACCAACAGTGACTTCATACTCTACTCTCTTAATAGAGAATTTTGCACAGGCCTTGCATTCCATTTATTGTTTGGTTATATATCTTGCATTTTTACATTCTTAAAATTTATTGTGTAATTTAATTCATAAATGAACATGCAAACATTAAAAAAAAAAATCTAAAACATTATAATGGCAAAGAACAGCGGTAAGGCAGGGGCGCCTCTAATTACAGCCTTAACAGCCCAGGTAATGTACCAAGTCTTGTCGGATAAGGTCCAGTGTACACATCTGGCTTGTGTGCACCTTAAAAACCCATTGCATCTTTCGGAATAGAA
>NW_022689515.1:0-632 GCF_011630105.1 Anneissia japonica | reverse complement strand
CAAACATATTCTTTCACCATCTATACACATTGAGGCCCTTATTTTAGGTTAAAATGATCTATCTTTAAATTTGTCTTTCTTGAGCTTGGGACTATTATGTGTTTAAATAACTTAAAAACTAAAAAAGCCCTAAAAAATGCGCGCCAAGCGCGCAAAATATTTTTGTGTTTTTAATTCTAATTTCGTCGGAATTGATGAAAACTCCCTAAAATGTGCAATTTATATAGGAAATTGGCCTACCGTAACAAGAAATGCGCGAAAAGAATTTGAGAATTTTAGGCACTTTCCAGGGGCGGATTTAGGGGGCCGACCCGGCCCCCCTTTTGGGAGGTAAAAAAAGAAAAAAGAAAGAAAAAAAGAAGGAAAAAGAAAAAAATGGTATCCCAGAACGCCTCAAATGTTATTTTCGGGCGTCTAGAACACAAAAATTTCGCGGGGCATGCCCCGGACCCCTAGGACATTGTTGTCTCGATCGGCCCAAATTTCGGCCCCCTTTCGGCCCCCCCCCCTTTTGGACATCTCTGGATCCGCCCCTGCTTTCAGAGGATGCATTTGTCAAGATTTTCAAAAGATGGATATTTTCCCCTTGTCCCCCTGTGTTTTTAATTTTAATTTCGTTGGAATTGATCAAA
>NW_022689514.1:0-608 GCF_011630105.1 Anneissia japonica | reverse complement strand
TACATAGGGGTGATTAGAAGTTCTATATTTCTAAGTTGTATATGTGTGTTGGTACCGTAGTAGAAATTTCCTTCTATGCCTACATGCACTAATCAATTCATTCCTATGGTTAAGTGTGCTTAATTCAGTGTTGCATATAAGGAAATATTTCTCAAGCAAGCACAGATTACACCGTTTACTGATATTTGAGTATGGTTTGCATTTCGCTAGTATTTTCCATTTAATTCCATATATTATATTATCGTCCATTATATCTGTCCTTAAAAGTGTTTTCTGTCAGTCTGACATAAGTTTCTATTTTGTTGTTGTCATCTTAACGTACGACTGTGGCCTGATATACAACTCCTTTGGTTAGGCATTTGTTGGATTGGGGCACACATTACGGCAAGTGCATTCTTTGACATTTGTGCGGATCGTGGCATTATGAGTACTGTTTTGGTGTGTGCAGAGATTATGGAACCCATATTCGGCATACAACTGTAACTCATCTTTAGTATTTTGGTTAAATATTTTCCTTAGTGCATGGTTGGGTGGGAAGCATTCATCCAAAATTTCTAAAAAATCATGTCCAATTCTTGTCTTTACATTATTGCTGGGTGGGTTGAACC
>NW_022689513.1:0-722 GCF_011630105.1 Anneissia japonica | reverse complement strand
TGACGTTCTTGGTGGTGATGTCGTTGTGCACCACTCCAGTTTTCCTTAAGAATTGCACGGCCTCCGAAAGGTGCAGGTTCAGCGTCCTGATTCAGGGCACGAGTCGAAATTTAAATCTGAACACGTGCAGATCGCACCCTTCGTTCGTCATTCGTATCGAACGAGCCACTCCGTAGACGAAGGTCGCTTGCAGCAGGAGCGAAGCGTGCGAACACATCCGGTCGTTCCGGTTGACGTAGGCGAGAACGAGAACTTCCTTGTTGCCAACGAGCCGCTGCCGTTCGACGGTCTTGTTGGTTTCCGTCTTCTTCTCCACCACGCGCACGTCGGATTCCACGGACCTGACCACTCCGAACGTACCCCTGTCGTCCACCGAGAACGCTCCTCGCTTCGATATGCCGTCCGGCGTGTCACGGTAAATCACAGTCCGCGGCTGCAGGACGTCCATCGCAAGCAATCGGATGAACGGAGGACGAGAAGGAGAACGAAGTTGCTAATACTGATGCAGGATGCGATCTTCTTCTTCGTCAGTCGAAGACTCGAATACGTCCGTTCGATGTGCCGTCCTACCTCGTTTTGCGAACGACACGTCCTGATCGCGAGAATCTAAGTAACTGTCCGAACGTTTCGTTGCAACGGCGTCCTTCTCGCCTCTCTGCATGATGAGGGGAACGCGCTCTTCGACGTCCATCGTCAATCGCTTCCCGTCGTCGGACGCCACA
>NW_022689512.1:0-714 GCF_011630105.1 Anneissia japonica | reverse complement strand
AATCTGTTTTTTGTTTATAAAAGCTTACTTCGGCCTTCCCATGAGCTCGTGACGTCAAGTGTCTATGAACCGATGACGTACGCTCACCGTACAACGAAAACGAAATAAAAGTCGAGTTAAACTGATTCCATCACACTCGTAGAGCTAACGACATGAACGAGACACTTGGCCGGACGACGACTGCGACAAAAAACACCGACGATGTATGTGCCGGCGGAGCCTCCTCCGAATCGGACCGGCTGCGAAAGAAAGAAGAGGAAATCGTTTCCCTGAAAACCGTAGTGCAGAGCATCGACGTGCTGAAGCTTTTGCTGAACGACTACGGAGGTTCGATCGATTCGTTGAAACTTAGACTCAAGAAGAAGAACCTAAGCATCGAGCACTTGCAATCCAGACTGCACAGAAACAAACTCGATTCGTCGGTCGATCTCAAAGAGCACGAAGTTTTCGTGCCCGGACACGACAAGGAGGTTCTCGACCAGCTGCTGAGGGAAAACGTGCGATTGCGAACCGTCCTCAACTCGAATTACAGTTCCGAGGAAGTGGCGGAAGCGAAGAAGACGATCGCCGCTCTCAGGATAAGGATCGCCGAACTTTCGTTCGAGGTCCGTACGAAAGATAAGGAGCTACGAATTCTTCCGACTCGGAGAAGGACGTCGCTATTAGAAAACTGACGTCGGAGCTGAAGGAGTGCTACGGACAGCGCAGTTACGC
>NW_022689511.1:0-867 GCF_011630105.1 Anneissia japonica | reverse complement strand
TGTCTGAAATATTCGTCTTGAATAAATTTTATGTCTATTATGTCAACGTATGATATGGTTTCATTTTTGTATTTGCTTATATATATATTTATATAAAATTAAAATTTTAGGTACAGATATTTTGTCCTAAAACCAAAAGGTCCACTGATTAATCTTAGATAAGATAGTATAATACATACTCTAAGTATCGAAATGCACGCCATCGTGTCGGGATTCAATGTTTCGACATTAATCATATCACCACCAGGAATTTTGTCCTGTCCTCAAGAATTTCTCAATGTAAATGAGACAACAGTATATATAATATTTGTGTGGATTTTACTATTTATTTCAGGGTCCAGAATGCTGTTCAGATTATATTATTACGTTCCATTATGTGAAGCCGAAAGATATGTACCTACTAGAATTCTACACTTATCACATTCGGCCAGCTAGTTACCATCAAAACCACTACTACGTCGTCAATGGAGCAAAGGTTAAAATATGAACATTAGATCATGGTTTCTGGTTAGCAAGATTATATCCGACATAAGGATGTACAGATAACTGAACAGATTAACAAGCATGGGTGCAGATCTATTTTAAAAGGTGGGGGATATAGATTTAAATATTTTTAATGTTTTTAAGATTTACTTTTGTGATGTATATTTATCGTATTTGTGAGTTCTCACCGCGAAATGAGACGCATCGTTGGTGAAAGCATATTGAGATATTCACCAAAACAAGCCAAGGTCAACATTTTTACAAAATTTTGATTTTAATGTTTTTGAATAACTTGGTACTTATATTTTATGATTGCACACTTTGTAAGTGAATTTTCTTGCCAAAACAGTGTTCTCTGCACATATTCTGTAATTCTAGTCATAT
>NW_022689510.1:0-1722 GCF_011630105.1 Anneissia japonica | reverse complement strand
TAAGGGAAAAATAATGGTCCTCAGTGAAATTAAAGTAATAATAAAGTGGATCATTGTTTTTGTCACATGATGTTTGTCTTGTTGGAGTCTTTATGAATCATGCCATCTAATGCAATATGTGATCGCCAAACTTAAATTTGCTGCTTACATAATAGTGGTGATAAGTTGTGTTATGCTATGAAAGTAAAAGAGTGCAGCTGCATTTTGTCATTAAACAAACATTTTCTATACAAATTTTTTATGTCTTGGTTTTTTTTTTTTTTTTTTTTATCTAGGAAGCCTTCTTATAAGTTGTGCCCACTTTGGGGCGTATGTGATGGGTGCTGACATCAACTATGAAACAATACACGGCTGCGGTAAATCAAGTAGAAAAAATCAATTATATAGAGGTCAGAATAATTGCTTTCTCTTTAGTTATGTCTGGTTCTTTAGTCATTTTAATTACCATACAAAAAGATATCTAAATTTTAAAAGTCTCATTGGAGACTTTATTAATTATTGATGCAGATCCTGATCCTCCTTCCGTTTAGGAACAAACTTCATTGTTCTGCTCCACTGCTCTAACTTAAGTTGCAATCTTTATGCATACTGCAGTGGCGGATCCAGAGATGTCCGAAAGTGGGGGCCAAAAGTGGGGCCGATCGAGATAATAATACTCTAGGGGGTCCTGGGGCAGCCTCCCACAAAATTTCTCTGTTCTAGACGCCCGAAAATAACCTCTGAGGCCTTTTGGGCAATCAATTTTTTTTTTTTTTTAATTTTTCCTTTCCCTTTTTTTTTTTTTTTTTTGACACTCAAAAGGGGTCCCCCAGGCTGGGTGGGCTCCCCTTGGATCCACGACTGTACCATTTGTGGTGATATTACATACACAATTAAACAATTTTATTTTGCTTTATCATAACACTTAATAATTATTAATATTAATAATAATAATAATAATTGACAATATGATCCACATCATACTGTCGATTTTATGTGTCAATTCTACTGTGTTAATATCCTGTGTGCTAATTTTATGTACATTATATGTACATGAATTGTCAATTAATTTTGTCAATTATATTTGTCAAACTCATATACTGTACATCAATTTTATGACTGTCATGTGTGCCAGTTTTATGCATTATATTATTTTTTTTTACATATTCACTCTATGAAACACTATAAATGATTTTAGTAAATATTTTAGTTTAATTTCTGTCATATATTTCATGATATATAATTTTTAGTCTTTTCTTCTTCTACAGGAAAAGACGAAAATATACGAGCAAATCTACGTCAGTATGGATTGGAACATTTATATATTGATGTCCTCTTGGCAGATTTCTCATGTAATGTTTGGAGGGAGCAACCAATGTTTGATGCTATAGTTACAGATCGTAGGTAGCCTTATCTTACTAAGTAAAAAGTAAATCATTTGCCCGGACATGGGGCTCGTAGGGCTGAAGCTTATCCCCAGTTTCAATAGCGTGAAGCAGATGAGAGTGTGATGCTTCCCCAGGGTGCGATGCTGCTTCCCCAGGGTGCGATGCTGGTTCACCACAGATTACTCCCAGCAATTTGCTGGTACCCATTGATACAGCTGGGTAGACTGAAGCAATGTAAATATAGTGCCTTGCTCAAGGATACAAGTGAAATGTACAGCGAAGGATTGAAACCCTGACCTTGAGGTTGGGAAAACAAACCATTTCTACTGTGCCAAACTGCTTCCACCATCAATTA
>NW_022689509.1:0-827 GCF_011630105.1 Anneissia japonica | reverse complement strand
TGTTTAAGGTCACGTACAGGTAAAAGTTGCTGTCACCTGTGACATTATTGCAAGTATCTACCTGGCAGCAATACTGAATATTGTATCTTGGCCCTATACTACCATGACCAGACCATCAAACCTTTTGTCTCTTTTCACATGATTAAATCTTCTGGGCTCCCGGTCTATCTAGTGTATAACATGTGGCTAATGGGCTTACCTAAACTTTCAGTCCACGGGGTTCAATTATGGCACGATCCAGTGTTGTTTTTTTTTTCTCATGACTAAAAATAATTATGAACAAATATATATTAATGGATAATGATTTTTAAATTAATTGGCTCGGGAGGCAGAAATGTGTTGACGGCGGTATGCTCAATAGAGTGCTTTATAGTTTTAAGAACATGTTTTTCCGTACTTCGGTGTAGTTGTGAATTTCTTCTAATTGTTCTTATGTTCCCAATTTCTCATGGGTCATATCCGTCTTTTCACTTTTTTAAAGCTTTCTGTATTTTACCTAATAAATAAAAATAAATTAACATTTTCGTACTCATGTGTCGTTGTGTTAAGTCTGATGGACAATACGGTAATAAATTAAACAAGACAAGCGCCTAGATTGCAACCCTCGCCTGTGTTAAACTATATATTAAATTATTTGTTTATTAACTGTGGAGGCCCAGAAATTGCGTACTCTTATTCACCTCATTAATTTTGTCCAAGAAGAATTTACCAAGTAAATAATTAGGCCTACAATATATAACAGCAATAGGCTAAACTTTCAGTATGTTCTGAATCCGGATCTAATCCATATCAGCACCATATTTGTAGAGGACCTGGCATTGTCTGTA
>NW_022689508.1:0-942 GCF_011630105.1 Anneissia japonica | reverse complement strand
CTTCTCTCTTCTTCGAGTATCGACAACCTTTCTCCAAGCATTACGTCATTCTTCTTCGCCGCCACTGCCAAACTTTTTTCAAGTACTCCTATATATTCTTTTCTCTCCTCCATCTGCATCTGCAGATTTCTTACCCGTTCGTCGTCCCCCATTGAGTTCTACAGTACGACGTCAACAGTCAGAGTGAACGAACTCCACGAGTATCGCCGAGGTAGAAATACGGTTACATCAAAAGAAATTGAAACGAAAAAACACGAAGTACCGAGAATGTAGCATATTTTATTTTTAAATAATACGCCGAATTCACACGAAGATTTTGGTGCCGACCGGCATGTTTGCAGTGATCGCTTTGTACCGATCGCTGACGTCGGTTCGACGGAGACGGACGAAACACGTGTTCCGGGAAGAGTTCCGGGAAGAGTTTCATGGCTACATACCTTGCGGCGGTCGATAACGCGATAGTCTTTCGCTCATGCGAGACGCACGAGGACACGTACGGGTACGGGGGTCAGAGGATAGCTGTGTTCGATCTCGACCGCCGCCAGAGGAGACGCGTCGATTACGAAGTGCTGGAAGGTATCAAGAACGGTCTGGTTTTCGGTGCGGAACGTTTCGCCTCGACCAAGTTCTTCGAATTCGTGCCGCACGTCGTCATGTTCGCAAACTTTCCGCCAGATCGGCGCGCACGATCCGACGGCAAATGGCACGTTCTTTAGATCACGACAAACAAAAAAAGCCACTGTTGCTATGAGATTAAGGACAATAAAAAATAAATATCCGAGCAAAAAAAAATGTATTCTATATATTTTTTTTGTATTAATTGGTGTACCCACGCAAAAGGAAAACACACTATGGACTCATAATTCACATTTAATATTTTTTTTTATTGATATCCTTTCATCGTCAAACATTTAAACTATTCATAACTTGATCGTAAGTTGG
>NW_022689507.1:0-631 GCF_011630105.1 Anneissia japonica | reverse complement strand
AATTGAGCAAAATACAGTATTAAAAGATGTTCTGTGTTGCTTGAATGTGCTGATGTTAGTTGCTAGTCATTTCAAAGGGGAACAGAGGCACATGCAAATGACTGACATCTATTAAACTCTGTTGAGTTAAGTGACGTTAAAACAGAAACTGAGGATGATCTCAAGGTCCTTTTGCTGCCACATATATAGTATAAGACACATAGGTATGTGGTGGTAAATTAGGACCTGGTGGACGAGATAGGCAGCAGTGGTCTGCAATCACACAAAACCTTTTATATGCCCTTTGCTTGTTGCTTGCAAGCAAAACAGAAGAGAATTAAATAGTCCAGCCTTAAAGCCCTAATATTTCTTTTGTATAATTTTTGTTTTGTTATTTATATTAGATATGAATTTAACATGCAGTATTTTGTATCAATGTGTTTAGATCGGACGGCCGTAGAGAAGGAGGAATTCTGCTACTCATTGATGAAAATATACAATCACATCGTCTCCATCATTATGAACAGGATGATATTGAATGCATGCTTATTGAGGCATCTGTCACTAGAAGAAAAAAAATCATAATTGGATTGGTGTATATGCCTCCGAAATCGATCATTGGGAAGTTCGAACTACTTTATAGCGCACTTGA
>NW_022689506.1:259-510 GCF_011630105.1 Anneissia japonica | reverse complement strand
TAGACAATGTAAACATGATAAAGAACTCTGTTGTGTTGTGACTCTATGATTATGACACAGACAGTTGTTCCGGAGATCAACTTCAGAATAAGACAGGAATTATGTGAAAGATGGGACCATTTACGCTGGAACTTTTAAACATTGGAAAGAAAATCCAATTGACAGCAACTATTTACTACTTTAGCTATAGATTTCCGTTTGATAATAAAATTTTGTTAAACACTGACTTCAGATGAAATACAACAATACAG
>NW_022689506.1:0-207 GCF_011630105.1 Anneissia japonica | reverse complement strand
AAATGGTACAGCGTTAAGTTGTATTTCAATCAGATTGTTGAAAAATATGTAATCATAGGATTAGAACATATGGTAGCACTTTATTGACTAACATTATAAAATGTATTAACTTTTGACAGCAGTCTCTTCTGGGTTACAGATGCAACGGCATTATACTATATTTAGTCAATAAAGCGATACCAGTTTTGAATTTTACATTGCTTCTTC
>NW_022689505.1:0-794 GCF_011630105.1 Anneissia japonica | reverse complement strand
TATGGAAGCTAGAAATTATGTTTTCTGACATATTTTGGGTTCCTGACATTGTTTTCACAAATTTCCGATCTTTTCTCTCATCTTATGGCCAATAACAATGCCGTACGCACACATCAAACATATTGAACTTTGCGCGCGTTTGTGCCAATATACACTGAAATTAGTCAGGCCTATTTTTAAACAGTTATAACTCCTTAGGATGAAAGGTGACTCCCAATTTTTATTACATATTCTGAAAGCACGTGAGTTGTAAGTATGATGTTATAGAGCATAATGGCTGATCGGACATTGTGACATCATCATATTGCCATCTGAATTCAATAAAGTTTGTGCCGATATACACTGAAATTAGTCAGGCCTATTTTTAAACAGTTATAACTCCTTAGGATGAAAGGTGACTCCCAATTTTTATTACATATTCTGAAAGCATGTGAGTTGTAAGTATGATGTTATAGAGCATAATGGCTGATCGGACATTGTGACATCATCATATTGCCATCTGAATTCAATAAAACTGAATTTTATCTATGACGTCATTTTTGAAAATATGCATTTGAGCGTATCTCACTTATCCTTGGTTGATCGTCTCCCAACTTTGAGTATGTTGTAGCTGAGACAATTCTCTTTCATATATATGACTTCTTTTTACATTTTGATGATGTCATCATGGTTAAAGTAAATGTTTTTTCTGACCCCCCCCCCTTTTCATCTTTCTCTCCTCAAAACTTTGATGACCCCATAATCATCTTAACCATTTGTCATTTCTGAATCATATTAAATGTGCATACACTTCA
>NW_022689504.1:0-990 GCF_011630105.1 Anneissia japonica | reverse complement strand
TTGTATAACGAAAGAAATGATGAAATTAAACCTCTATGTGCTGCTACTACAGCATTAACTGATTTCTCTACCACAAAGGTAGATAATGATTTAAATGAGCGAGATAATGGTGGTATACATGATTTGAGTACTGATGGTTGTTTGAGACTTCAGAACTCTGATGTCCTTGCTAATTTGGATACAAAGTTTGTTCACTTGACAGATGATGCTGAAAAATCAGAACTGGAATGTTTGGTGATGAAATATGAACATTTGTTTCCTGATGTTCCTGGACAAATTGATGCGGTTTTTCATGATGTGGATGTTGGTGACGCAAAACCTGTGAAACAACACCCATACCGACTCAATCCCTTAAAGGCGAACTATCTTTAAAAGGAGATTGAGTATATGCTGCAGAACGATATTATAGAACCTAGTTCTAGTGAGTGGAGCTCACCTTGTGTGCTGGTTCCAAAACCTGATGGCTCTTATAGACTTTGCACAGATTTCCGGAAAGTGTAAGAGAGGATTCCTATCCACTGCCACGGATCGATGACTGTCTGGATAAGCTGGGCAATGCTCGATATGTCAGCAAATTTGACCTTCTCAAGGGCTATTGGCAGGTCCCACTCACCGATCGTGCGAAGAAGATCTAAACATTTGTCACTAATGAAGGACTTTACCAATATAAACGAATGCCGTTTGGAATGCGGAATGCACCAGCCACCTTCCAACAACTTCTTAATAGCGTAATTGCTGATATTGATGGTTGCGAAGGTTACATTGATGATGTGATCATATACAGCAACTCTTGGCAAGATCATCTCAGAACTATCACCATTTTTTTTATAAGCTATCGGAGATGAAACTGACGGTGAATCTTGTCAAATGTGAGTTTTGCCATGGAACAGTGGATTTCTTGGGTTACTCTGTGGGACAAGGCCAGGTAAAACCAATCCAAGCTAAAGCAGAAGCAATTTCGGATTTTCCCACGCCGAAGAACAGGAAGGA
>NW_022689503.1:0-1425 GCF_011630105.1 Anneissia japonica | reverse complement strand
TAGGGTAGGAAGTTAGCAGTAATATTATAGATGATTGATTAATGCTATAATTATAATGTGAAATAACGTTATGTTGTTTTGGGGTTGCTGCAATCGATCCAACAAAGAAACAAAAATGTATTAATTTCCTTAAATTCCAAAAAGGAGGAGGATTTGGGATTTTATTTTAACTTTGCATGGCGATCGAAAAATCTCGCTATCCACGTAGTAAATTATAAGGCATGTACCGCCGCCCGACCCACTTCGCGGTAATATATATCCACCTACTACTACTAGGCCTAGACAGGCCTAAATTTCGGTACTTCTCAGCGGCCGAACACCGTAAGGTAGTACTTAAATCGGCTTAATTACGATGATAATAAAAAAAAAAAAAGGAAAGGAAGGATTTTCAATCAGCAATGATTTATAAAAAGATGCAATGTTGCACTTTGCTGTTAAATTATATATATAGGCCTAACTATCCAGAAAGCTACATGAAGAATCAGTCAAAGGTAGCTATTAAATTATAATTAAAAATAAAAATTGAATCCTCCAATAAAAGCGAAAACTTGTCCAAGGAGTCCTGTGCTATGCAAACATGCCCAATTGTGCTTTACAAATCAATTAATTGTGCAACTAAAGATTTTAAAGATAAAAATATATTTTAAAGATATGCCTATTTGTATGTATTATAATATATTGATTGTTTTAATACATATTTTAAATCAAAACGTTTAAATGTTTTACAAATTACAAATCAAAATTTCAATGAATAATAATAAATAATAATAATAATAATAATAAATAATAATACAGTAATAATGATAATATTATAACTCACTAATATTATAAACAAAGTATGGAGAATGCTGCTATTTTACTTACAAGGCCTAGCTTCTTGATTATGAATGATTAGGCATATGTCTGTCTCTTATACACATCTAGATGTGTATTAGCTTCTTGATTATGAATGATTAGGCATATGTTGTACAAAAATTTCTCTCAATGCAATAATTCTTCAACTTTGATTTATTGTTTAGATTACAATTTACAAATAGGCCTAGGCTAGGCTATTTGTATTGGTTTGCAGATGACCAGCATATTATTTCATAAATTAAAGTTTACGAAGTCATAGGCCTAACCTAAAGGCCAGATACAATTATAAAACTTTCATGTTATTAATATTTTTATCATTCATTTACAGGCGAAATTAACATATTATCGCCGACGATTCACAAACCTACTCTGTCTGCACAACCAACCTTTCTCCTCTGCAGTGTTGACTCTTAGGAGCCTCAGAGGAGGCTGCAACTAGATAGGCCTAGGCCTACATGATAGTAACATACATACATACATGATAGTTACATGGTAACGAAAAAATAAATAAAGAATCGTCCTCACTTTATCTTCTCGAAATAATACAGCACGTCACTGATTAATTAATTC
>NW_022689502.1:0-589 GCF_011630105.1 Anneissia japonica | reverse complement strand
GCAAAAATTGCACTGCACTTCTGTCAGGGTATAATAAAGTAAAAGCCTCTGGGAAGCTGATGAGCACTTTGTTAAACTTGATCATGTTTTCGGCCCCTCTTTTTAAGAGCTCCTCCATTCCTATCAAAGGCTGAGGATTTACTTTCAAGGGAAGAGATGATCCCCTGACACTTTTCAGCACACTATCACGTTAAAAGACCGATCTGTATGGTGACCTCGGGGTTTTTCTCTATTTTCGTTGACACGGATTTCTTGGTGAATCTAGTACTCCTTTCCTTTTCTTTCCTATCTCTGAAAGCCTCAAATGAGAGACGAGCAAGCTTAGGCCTACTTGATGATGGACTTTCATTTGGACTTGGCCGTTTTCGTGTATTAATATTAGAAGTTGAGTCCTCCATTAAAGATTCACCACAAGAATGGCAAAATTTTTCCAAATTCTGAACTTTTTGTTGGGTGTCTATAAAACGAAGACCGAAAACCGAAGACCCAAAAACGAAGACCCCTTTTTTTTCTCTTTCATTTTCAGGATAATACGCCAGGCTCTCACAAAATCCAAATTAAGAAAATTTCTGTTTGTGAAATTTTCAAG
>NW_022689501.1:0-606 GCF_011630105.1 Anneissia japonica | reverse complement strand
CACATTTTAGGGAGTTTTGATCAATTCCAACGAAATTAGAATTTAAAAAAACAAACATTTTTCGCATTTTATGTTAAAGCTTGTTCTTGCTCACCTTTGCCTTCTAAGTTATAACACATAGTCCCAAACTCAAGAAAGAAAATTTAAGATAGATCGTTTAACCTATTAAAAAAGGGCCTCAATGTGTAATGGTGTTGAAAGAATATGTTTGTAATAAATAAAGCCATAAGGAAAATACTTATATTCAGTTTAAAAAAAAAAAAGGGTGTGGCCATATATAACATAAGAGCATTTCTTGTTGAGGTAGGCCAATTTCCTCTAAAAATTGCACAATTAGGGAGTTTTGATCAATTCCGACGAAATTAGAATTAAAAGCACAAAAAATTTTTTCGAGTTATTTAAAAACATAATAGTCCCAAAAACTTGAGAAAGAAAATTTAAGGTAGATCGTTTTACCTAAAAGAAGGGCCTCAATGTGTAATGATTGTGAAAGAATAGGCCTATGAATTGTAATAAATAAAACCACGATGAAAATGCTTATATTTAGTTCCAAACACACGCGTGTGCCCTATATTAATATTAAAATAAGCCGTATTGTTTTCTATA
>NW_022689500.1:0-845 GCF_011630105.1 Anneissia japonica | reverse complement strand
GTGGGAATCACCTATTATTTTTCGAAACGTTCAGACATATTTTTAGGTCACTCTTTTGTACGGAGGATATACTCCCCACACAGGGATTTCCCATAGAGTCTGGCACATTTGCCCTAGCACAGGTGATTAGGTGCTGAGAGGTTGAGTTCCTCAGGAGAAGATGCAATCCAGGTTATGTTGTGAAAATAAAAGTAGCAGCCATATATGGGTATGATGATGATGTCATCATATCTATATTTAACAAATCAGGTGTCACTGAGGACTTCATTGTGTGTACAGACCTTTACATTAAGTTCACATCAAGCCCAGATCCGGTTCGTGAGTTGTTACGTTTTATTTAACACTGTGTTCACATCGCGCACAGAGTTGTTTTTGGGGTCAAGTACGTATGCGTTTGATTGGTTTGAACCAACCAAGCTTGTTGCTGATTGGTCTAACAAAAACAATCATACGATTTCAAAATACTATTCTTTTTCACTGAATCCATTTTTCACGATTTTGTGTCCAGGCACCAAGCTGGATCTGTGCTTGGTGTGAACGTAGCTTTCACCCTGTTGCTAATATAATGATTCTACTTGTTATCAGAGAACTTTTTGAATGGCCAGGGAACAGAGCCGATAGAATGGGCCAACAACATAATCTGGATACATCGGTAAGCTGAACATTTTGTTTCCTGGTTTTGTGCGCACTCAAAATTATATGTGATAAACAGCTGTGATAGGCCTATATTTGTGTGTAATATGACAATATTGTGCCCGAATATGGGCACATCACAAAAATTTGTCATGTAAAATTTGATAATGTAGACTTATTTTTTACTATTTTATTCCTTTACTTGTAACTAC
>NW_022689499.1:0-1352 GCF_011630105.1 Anneissia japonica | reverse complement strand
GTTGCAACAGAAGTTCATAATTTATTAATTGTAATTAATTATTAAATCTTTGAATCTAATTTTTTATGGTTTTGTCATATTGTACCACAGACAGTATTATAACTATCATTTACTCTTTTTATTAATCAAGGCAGTTGATTTAATAACAAAAAATAATAACATAGGTCTTATCTTTAACATATATATATATATATATATATATATATGTATATATATATATATGTATATATATATATATATATGTATATATATATATGTATATGTGTATGTATGTATATGTATGTATGTATGTATATGTATGTATATGTATGTATATATATGTATGTATATGTATGTATATGTATGTATATGTATGTATGTATATGTATGTATATATGTATGTATATGTATATATGTATGTATATATATATATGTATATATGTATATATGTATGTATATATATATATATTTTTTTTTTGTATATAACAGAAAATTAAAATACATACATTTGTCTCTTTCCAGGTTGAATTTAAGTTTAAGTACAAGGTTCGCATATTTCTGGAAGAAAGCTTGTCATTCGGTGTTCTTGGAAATTCAGGAAAAGGTCTTACAGAATACTACAATATCCCAGTGAGTAGGGCTACAAACAATACCAATTACTTTTAGGGGAGTAAGGCTGTTCATCAAGGTGTCTTATGACATTGTGGGTGTCCTGGCTTCTGGTGCCTAGAAGTACAATTTAAAGTGTTCTGAGGTATTTTGGATGTATGCCCAAAATTTAAAAAAAATAAAATAAAAGATTCCTTGGCATTCTGGCCTACATTCCACAGATCTTACAGCGCACCTATTTTTGATGGCGTCATCAATCAACGAATAATTGTAATGTCATAAACATGATTTGTGTACACCTGAAACTGCCCAGTGCAAAGTATTTTTACGATCCTTCTGATTGTCGGCAACATCATTTGAAAAATTCTGAATTGGATTAGCCCCATACATACCTCTACTTTTCTATCAGTATACCTCATTCCTCCAGTGTTCCCAAGGCCTATGTTTTCAGTTTAGGAATGTCAAACATTTAATTTATTAAGTTGTTGATAGGAAGAGCTGACGTTTCACATCTTGCACTCTCTCTCACATCCTTATGAAGAATTTTCTAAGTTCTAATTGGCTGTGCATTATTTCGCTTCATAAAAAGGTACTACTCAAACTAAAAAAAAAACAAAAAAACTGTCTGGTTAACTGATACTGTATATGGTTGAATGCTTTTTGCTTTGGAGGAATAAATTTGCCCTATTTGGAAACAGCCTTTGGTGAAGTGAGTAGACCTGACAGATATGATTGTATTTTTCTCCTTAGGTGGAGCAAGTGGA
>NW_022689498.1:0-1364 GCF_011630105.1 Anneissia japonica | reverse complement strand
TAAATACACTTAGCCCCTACCTTGGCTGCATGCAGTGGGTGTTGAAACTCCTGGGACTTTTCTCCCGGCCCTACGTCATGTTTTCACACTTTCTACTTTAAATTGTACGAAGTTAAGACACATACACATTATTTTAACAATATTATTACAGAATATTTAGTGTTGACATTACACCCCAATTTTTGATTAAATCTCAGTCGAGACCGAACCATGTATAAGAATGTTGCGCTTATAGAACACGGGGAAGTGCCGTATTCCATAACGTTGCAGCAGCAGCCTAATCAGTGTATTTTGGCATTTAACCATACCAGGTACTCACTTATACTCCTTGGTAGAGAGAATCAATGCAATCAACTAAAATTTTTTCAGTATCTTTGGCTTATCAGAATTGGTAAACATTGAATACTTCCGAGAAGCTGGACTCCTTAGAATAAAAATGGAACGAGGAATTGAAATTCAGATTGTGATGACAATGTCATTGTCAGGGGTGACACCAGTGGAGGTCACTCCTGGACAACGATTGATTTTCGTTTGTGTGTTTATTCAATATTTACTTTAATTTCAGATATATTTTCGGCAAAGCAAAAAAAAAAAAAAAAGAAAAAAAGGAAAAAATGGTAGCTGTAAAACGTGTGGCTATAATCGGAGCTGGTATTAGCGGACTAGTATCAATTAAGAGTTGTCTTGAGGAAGGTTTTGATCCTATCTGCTTCGAAAAGAGTTCGCAAATAGGTAGGCATAAAACGGTTTAGAAGTATAAGTATTCTATTGATCGACTCTATAATCTACCAAAATAATTCTATTGTTTTGAACTATACCAAGTTAGAGACAGTGCCATTGTTTTTTCTACACTGTAGTAAAAACAGCATTAATGTTATTTCGCTTAAGGGCTAATTGTATCTGGGTATTATGTTGTGATTAAGAGTGGTTAATCCCCGTTCATACACCATTTCTCAATTTACTAAAGCTAGTAGGCCTAATCGTGGATGTATCTTAGCCTCCCAGATGTCCTTTAAAAATCATCTGCTCATCTTCTTACGTGGTTTATAAGATTCATTGCCAGATTTGTCATCAAGAATATGTTGGCTCCACTATTAGGGCGCTTCACTTTAGGGTAAACATGGAGGTATTATTGAGAAGGAGATCACTCGGCAACAGATCCCTTTGACGCGACAAACCTATAGCTTGGTTCACATCGGTTATTGTCGACACAAGTAGATAAACTATTGAACAGCGCTACACTCCTAATTGCGTTCGATGGTCCGATTATGTCGAGATACCTTGCTGGACCAACTACGACCAAACAGGAAGTACAATTGCATCGGGTGTGGGCAATGTTTTGTTTTTTTTTTTTTTTTTTTTTT
>NW_022689497.1:0-557 GCF_011630105.1 Anneissia japonica | reverse complement strand
GGGGGGGGCGAAAGTGAAGTGGCGCTCAATTTGAGACCAGGGTACTAGCTCGCAAAATAAAGTGATTTTTGGGGTGACTGGAGAGTGTTCCCCCACCCGCGCACCACTACGCCGTTGCACCAGATCAGACAAATTCAAGGGAAAATTGTCGAGTGATTTAACATTTTCTGACTAAATTTACGCATATAAGGGCCAATATGATTTTAGGCATAATAGATTAGGCCTACAGTATTAATTTAGGCTTTTTCATCAGAAGCGAGGTAGCAGGTGTTCTGTTTTCAAGCAAAATAAATCACATACTGTATGTATTCATGTTTAGGCATATACAAATAACGTAAAACTTCCTAATCACGATTCTATGTATACTGAGATACGTCGTAATTTCGAATACATATTGGCAAAATCGTGTTTTACGCTTAAATCACTCGCTTTATCATCAGTCAAAATAATTTTGTCTCAGTTCAAGGGCACAGCATCACATGATGTTGATGCACTCACTTAGAACGACATTCTGCTTCCTTTATTGATATTTAAGTCTACATAATGTGGTTTTTTAA
>NW_022689496.1:0-926 GCF_011630105.1 Anneissia japonica | reverse complement strand
ATAATCCAAAACCATTCATTATAAATGTATATATTGCTGTAGTAAAGGTTGGCTAAATAATCAATATTTTATTAAAAGATACAGTAATCCTACTTATTATGAATCAATAATCAAATAATAATTATATTTTTATTAGTTATGATATTGTAAAATTAAATTAAAATTACTATAATATCAACTGTTTTTTTTTTAACCCAACCCCTCTTAATGCCTTTTAAAAAAAAATCTTTACTAAAAAAAAATACATACATAGAGGGATCAAAATCCAAGATGGCCAGCAATGACCACAGTTAAAAGAAACTTTGACTATCAAGGTAGACCAATTTGTACACTTTTACATATGCATGAAAATATTGATGCAAATAACATGCAATAATAATTTTAAAAAAAAACTTTTATGACCAAATTATAATGCAATCTTGGATAAATATACATTAAATTATGTACAGGTGAGCAAATACAGTATTTTACAGTACACAACACCGCAATCTCCACCGCCCCTTGGTGAGTGTTCCTAATTATGCATGTAATTTAGCATATCAGTTTCATTCTACAGTAATACCCGATTCACACGTGAAGTTAAATTTAACAAAAAGTAACCAATTGTAACCGAGCGATCTCCCGAGTTATTCCTACCGAGATAAAAAGCATTCACACGCGTCTGTAAGGTAATGCCAAAGTTGTGTAAAATTTATTCAGTGTTTATTCAATGAACCATTTTTTCCCCTACTGCGATATAGGTCTAGCCTAGGCCTAGTTGAGAACCCCTGTCACAGATGGACTGTTGAACTCACCATCACAGTAAACATTCGAAGCAATCAATACCCTTAACAACTGCTGTACTACTACTACTAAACTAGGCAACGTTTCTGTCTCGGACTCTTGTAATACTAGTAATAGTACTAACACCATCCCGACGTTCATTT
>NW_022689495.1:0-929 GCF_011630105.1 Anneissia japonica | reverse complement strand
TGTGTATATATATAGGCCTATATATATACATACAAATATATATACATTATATTAATATATATATAGGCCTATATATACATATATATTGTATATAGTATATAATATATTAAGGCCTATATATTCATATATATAGTATATATAGATATATAATATATATACATATATATACATTATATTAATATATATAGGCCTATATATACATATATATTGTATATAGTATATAATATATATAAGCCTATATATATATATACACATATATATAGTATATATAGATATATAATATATATATACATATATATACATTATATTAATATATATAGGCCTATATATACATATATATATTGTATATAGTATATAATATATAGGCCTATATATACATATATATAGTATAATTATATAGATATATAATATATATATATATATATATATATGACAATATATATATTCATACGATAATTCGCTCGAATTAATAGGGATATGATCACAGATCTATATAATATTTTTCTGATCGCTTCGTGATCATAGATCGTTTGAATGCAAAGTAAATATTCGTGAACTACTTTTCAAAATCAATACTAGACCTCCTACCTACAGGCAGAATGCACTTTGTTCAACATGCAGTTGTATGAAACGACAACGTATTATACTGTAGTGTATTTTGTATTTATAGTCACGTAGAGAAACTACTGTATGTGCTTACAGTGACCTACAGTTATACTTGTTAGGGTACCTAATACCATCATTTCTGAATGGAATCTCTACTAAATTACTAATACTACAGAATAATATAGGCCCTCGTACATTCTAAAGTAGTATTCACTGACGAAACGTATCTATTCAACACGCCACTTTTTAAAATAAGCCTTGACGAGGGGTCACAACACTCAAATGAATAACAAACCACGACAGACATTAATTTTTGCAAAGCA
>NW_022689494.1:0-931 GCF_011630105.1 Anneissia japonica | reverse complement strand
CAACCGGAGAAGCTGCTGAAGGAAATGACGGCGAAACTGACGGCGTGCAAGGTGTTTCCCGTCAGTGGGTGCTGGCTTTCGAACATGGAACGTCACGTCGTTCGGCACGATCCGATGAGGTGCGAAATGTGCTTGGAGGAACACTCCAGGTGCTGTCGACCGTCGCATCATTGCTACGGGTCGACGAAGGCGAACATGAAGGACATGCGTCTGCGCCAGGCGTGGCCGACATAGTGAACGGCCTGCACGACGACCGAAACCGCGAGTCTTTCAGAAGTCTTATCGATTCTTTCGCCAAGCTCGTGCTGGACAAGGAACATTGAAAAAATATTTAATTATTAAAGATAAAAACAAACGAAACAAACTTTGAATATGTTGGTGCGTGTGCGTGTGTGGGGGTGTATATATATATAAATATTTTCGTTTAACCAACAATTCCACATTGATGATATCACGATGTGCAGCAACATGGAGGATGTAAAGGATCGGTTAAGATACATATTTCGTCTGATTCGTGAAGTCAAAAGAAAGCGGAAGGAATGCGAATCGACCAACGGAATGGACGTTCGCAAGTTGAAAGAGGTGGATATCGACATCAGACAGATGGAGTTTCTGTTCGCAGAAATAATTAAACTTTTCCGTTCGTGCGTCAAAGTTATCAACTACTGTACGGACGAATGGACCGGTGCACAGTGGTTGCTCGATGCTTTCGAACGCATCGCGAATTACGTCGGAGAATTCGTCGAAGTCGAAACGAAATGCAGCTTGATCGATGACGTACTTTTAGGAAAACGTAAAGATGAACCTTCTTCTGGAGATGCCTGCAAGGTGTGTTTTCTCCGAGTTGCCGAGGTGGTGACGACGCCTGGTTATCATAACGTTTCCTGCAAAAGATGCTCTTACCGACTGAGAAGTTGCCCGGTGTGCCGGA
>NW_022689493.1:0-604 GCF_011630105.1 Anneissia japonica | reverse complement strand
TCTGATTGGTTGCGCATTTTTTCGCTTCTCAAAAACTCCGAAAGGAATGTGAATGCGCATGTGCATAAGCCGACGCTTTGGATTCGCGTACGTGAATAAATTCGCCTAGTAGAAAACCAGATTTACGGACGATCCGCACATAAGACGAACATCCGCACATAAGACGAACATGAATATAAAAATCTAAAATCTGAATGTCGTGCGTATAAGACGACCCCTTTTTTTTTCGATCGTATTGCTATTTTAAGCCTCGTTTGTACGTGAGTATAGGCCTATACGGTATTTGTTTTAAAACCCTAGGTCACCTGAGCGTTAAAGGATTCCCCATACAATGGCGGATTCAAGGGGGAAATTTTCCATGGAGAGGACCCCCGGACCACCTTTTATTTTGGGTATTTTTGGAAACGTTTTGAACCCCCCTCTTCCAAATCATGGATCCGCCCCTGAATCATGTACCTTTGTTTGCACTAAACACTTAATCTATTTTCCCCCTTTAGCTGATGTGAGGTAAGAGAGTTTATTTAAAAGATAAAAGTTATATTTAATAATTTAAATTGTTCGGATGAAATACATATTTTTTATGAAGTTCAATGCAAGTTTGTAC
>NW_022689492.1:0-591 GCF_011630105.1 Anneissia japonica | reverse complement strand
AAGTACAATACTTGAGATTGAGTTCCCTGACATATTATTGTTGATGTTTGTACTCTCTGGTTATAATGAATTCATGAAATACTGTAAAAAAGTTTTGTTGTTAACATCACAAGTTAATTATTATTAGTCAGCAAAATACAGTAGGTCTAGGCCTATCTCTAGATTCAGAGGACCTAGAGTAGAATTTACACTAGACCTAGAAACGAAATATCTTTGTGATAGCTAATTCAACACTATTGCTTTGAAGACAAAATCCGAGCATTTCAACACCTTTAAATGCCCTCTAAAGAACATATTTTTCTATTTTTTTTTCATATATTTTGGAGAGGTGTGGCCCCGAGTTGGCGTGGACCCATCGGCTCAGGGCCACGCCCACTGTCTTCCATTTTGGATGACCTATTTCGTTTTTTCTGGCTAAACCTGTGGTCAGTGGTAATACAATTTTCAATGTAAACGAAAAGAACGTTCATTTAATATAATTTGACATTAATTATGGTATCAAGTTACTAAGAATAAACACCTACACATCACTCAACATAACATTGTTTTTAAAATTCAAGGAAATTAATAGGAACATAATAATTGAAATGC
>NW_022689491.1:0-942 GCF_011630105.1 Anneissia japonica | reverse complement strand
TGCAATCATCAGAAATTATGTCAGATGGCGCCGCCATATTGGATTACAAGATGGCCGCCAAATTAATGCTATTTTTGTCAATATCTTATCTACAGCACCTAGCACTGTCAATCAAAGACCGTTACCCATGTTTTCGATATCACGGACTATCATGCAGCCATCAGAAATTATGTCAGAATGCCACCATTGAATTTAAAGATTGCTGCCATACTATTTCAAGATGGCCGCCAAATTAATTATTGATAATGTTGTAAATATCGTCATATCTACAACACCTAGCACTGTCAATGATCTCTACTCGTGTTTTCGATATCCGGGAGTATCATGCAGATATCAGAAATTATGTCAGAAGGCCGCCATATTGAATTTCGGCCAACATTTTTTTTTCATATTTACATGTGTAAACTACCAGCACTGTGAATCAATATTCAAGAATATTCTTTACTCCATGATGTATGACATATTTTGTGTAATTTACAACGGCTGTAATACTTAGTGGCCTACATGCTGGCAATGAAGTTCACCTTCATTGCAAGCTGTATGTGCTGGACTGACTCAATTGGGGGTTTGATTCATTTCTTTCGCTTTCAATAGCATTATGTGCCTAAAGGCACGGTACCTTATTGTCTCATTGTTACAAATATTGCTTTATATATGCATGGAGTAAAGAATATTCTTTACACCATGATGTATGACATCTTTTGTGTAAATTACAACGGCTGTAATACTTAGTGGCCTACATGCTGGCAATAAAGTTCACCTTCATTGTAAGCTGTATGTGCTGGACTGACTCAATTGGGGGTTTGATTCATTTCTTTCGCTTTCGATTTACTGTCGATGAAATGATAGGATTTATGATTGGTGTATATATATATATATTGTAGAAGTGGTTGGCGCATTGGTTGTGGTTTGGACTCCCAACCTCGAGGTCGGGGGTTCAAA
>NW_022689490.1:0-798 GCF_011630105.1 Anneissia japonica | reverse complement strand
TTATATGTTTATAATTTAGCTGACTCTGAGAGTCTCACTACGTGCAGAATATGGCGCACTGATATTCCATGTAGGCACAACAAGCGAGTGAGCGCGCCACTAAACAATAAAATAATAGGCTGTACGCGCCCTTTGAATATCAGAGGTACAGGCCAGTACATACGTGTGTAGGAGATGGTCAAATTACAAAACGCATGACCAAGTTTGTTGCGATCTGTTCATTAATGGATTGAAAACGAACTATATGTACTCGAGATCCGGTATTATGTTTCACACTCATCATTCATATTGTTTTGCGAGGAAGAAAATGAAGGTACCTCAGACTATGCAGGCCCAGCCTAGGCTAGGCCTAGTCATAGGTAAACCCTAGCCAACTGGCTGGGCTTCTAGCCAACTACCAAACCCGTGTCAAGTGATAGCTCCATGGTCAGTGATGTTCTCACACTGACAGTCTCAGTGCAACTTGTCAACTTATGGTATATGGGATATGTTTTAGTAAGTGTCTCTATTTTATTATACACTATACTTCACCTCTAGGCCCTAGGCCTAGGCTAGTCATAAGACTTAGTCCTAGCCATAAAGTAGTTTTGCATGTGTATGTTATTACATTTTTATAATAAATTTCCCCAAATCTATAATCTATTAATCTAATTATATCTTCTCAGACGTGCTGCAGCGGTAAAAGTTTCTATGTTGATCAAGTTGAAAGATATGGCAGCTGATTTCAAGAACAGTCAGTGATGATCTGAAGTAATATCAATAAAGTTTTAGCTGATTGTTATAAATAAATACTTCATA
>NW_022689489.1:0-725 GCF_011630105.1 Anneissia japonica | reverse complement strand
TCATCTAAAGGTAAAATTATCCCCCACCGGACATCATCCATGTATTTTTAAGTCTAGGTTTCGGTACCGGAAGATTATTATTTACGTGGTAAATCAAATCATGAAAAATAAGCCTAAGCTATTGGTACTTACTACAGTAAATATGAAATAATTTCAAATTTGTTCCATTTTCAATAGGCTGAATTTGCAAGTTATGTTTGTAGTTTTTTTTTTGTTTACGTTGTAGTTGATAAGTTATTTGATCCGTATAAATGAGATATGGAACATTTGGATATATTTTTTACTAATAAGCACAACAATACTTGTCCAAAGTTGTAATCTGTATTATTTGGTTTGTTTTTGTTGCAGAGATTACTATTGTGTTCCTGAATAATGACCAATTTTAAGTCGACCATTGTTTTTCTAAATTATTGAGGGTTGACTTGCGCTTCATAACCACAAGGGAAAGGCGCAATATAAATACCCAGTACCAGTACTATTATATTACATCCATTCAGAAAAAAAAACCCTATATTTGAGACAGATTCAGGGGTGGCACCAGCAGGGGACCGGTGGGCCACTCCACTCCCCTCCCCTCCCCCCATTAAATAAGCCCCTGAAATCCATAAATTCCTGTCCTGGACCCCACTGTGGTCTCTAGGCGGCCCTCAGCCTCAGACTCACTTCTGTCGCAAAACACACTATCATCCCTCATCGAAAATCCTGTCTACAGGCCTGCTTTATCA
>NW_022689488.1:0-1006 GCF_011630105.1 Anneissia japonica | reverse complement strand
TGCAGGCATGCGCAGACATCTGGGCATGCCTATGTGTATGCAAGCATGCGCAGACATCTTGCCATGTCTGTGTGTATGCAGGCATACGCAGACATCTGGGCATGCCTGTGTGTATGCAGGCATGCTCAGACATCTGGGCATGCCTGTGTGTATGCAGGCATGCGCAGACATCTTGCCATGCCTGTGTGTATGCAGGCATGCGCAGACATCTGGGCATGCCTATGTGTATGCAAGCATGCGCAGACATCTTGCCATGTCTGTGTGTATGCAGGCATGCGCTTCAATTCTAAGGCAGCCACCTATCCTGTCCATATTTGTAAGGCAGATTATGTGTACCTGTTCAACAGTAAGTGAACCCCTCTATGATTATAGCCATGTAGTAGATATTCCTACCTAAAGGTCACTTAGGCGAGACTTTTTTGTACCTTGATTGGCAAACTTTTTTTTTAAAGATCCTCAGAGAAGGGCGGGCAGAAAAAAAAAAATTTTTTCGTAATTAGCAAATGGTTTTGCCAAAAACATCCAGACGGAGGAGAAAATAAAAATAAAATTTTATTGGTGAATGTAAACAATGTAGTAATGGGATGGTTGAATGCTTCAAATTTATATAATTAGGAAGAAATATACAATACCGGTACATATTTTAAGGCAGTGCCAGGCATAATAGAAATACAGAAAAACTTTCATTTATTGGCGGGCAGCAGGTTCGCTAAACAAGGTATAAAAAAAAGTCTAGCCTTTACCTATGTAGTAGGTATGTACATCTGCGATACACTCATGTTTATTTATGTGGCCGACATACCTAGATTAGCTTACCTGTGTGATATACCTATGTAGTATACTTTTATACCTGTATTAGTATTATTCAAAGGTATTTTTTAGTATTGTTAATTACTTCCATCCAGTTAATGTTACAGATATTTGGTGGATGCTGGAAACGATTTTTGAGATTTGTATGTACATTATTTAATTGTAGATTGATTTTATCAAAGTATTTATTATTGCT
>NW_022689487.1:0-588 GCF_011630105.1 Anneissia japonica | reverse complement strand
TTCATAATGAATAAACAATTAAAAAAACCCAAATAAAAATAAATAAATATATAAAATGCAAAAAAGTCAATTTAAAAAGGACATAATTCTTGAAAACTGCATAACTGACCTATGAGACTACGATGATTGCATTTTATGAGGGAAGAAATCAATGACCAGAAATAGGCTAGAATATGTATAGAACTGAATTTACAAAGCAGAGGTAAACAGAATCTGAGAAGGTATATCTCTGAGGAGTAACCTGAGGTTGTATTTTTATGTAACAAACACAGTGCAAAGTATTATACCCGATTCACACTTACAAAAATCTTACCAAATATAACAAAATGTAACCAAAAGTAACATTTTACGGCACGTGTGAAAGTACCTCCGTGTAATATCCTTGTAAAATCTCGGAACGTCTCGGTAATCTTTACCAGCCTCAGCAAGGCTGGTAAAGCTTCTGAGATGTAGCATGGGTGGATCTGCGCATGCGCAGGGATTTCAACACAACAACAATCTACTGTGTTTCACGGGGTTCTTCGAATTTTCTTCCTTCTGCAGATGATTCTGATCCACTAGAAATAGATAGGCCTAGTTTTTCTCAAT
>NW_022689486.1:0-588 GCF_011630105.1 Anneissia japonica | reverse complement strand
AACAAGAGAGTTTGGTGTCTCTGATCGCCGAACTTCGCTTGGAAGAAGATGCCGAAGACGAACGCATGGAACGAAAAGAAGAGGAAGAGGGAGTTCGTGCGCCCGTCGACAGCTATACGAACAAGGTACGCGTCGGCGTCGGCGACGACGACGACGACGAGAAATCTCGCGGAGATCTATTGAGGGAACTTACCGATCTCAAGGACGAGATGTCGTGCAAGGTGTGCATGGATCGCGATTCGAACGTCCTCCTGACTCCGTGCAACCATCTCGTCTGCTGCGACTCGTGTTCCGTCAGGTTAGCGTCGTGTCCGATCTGTCGTACAAAAGTCGGTGATGTCGTCAAAGTTTACCACAGTTAGGTTTAGGTCATGGAGACGATGGCCGAAACGACGAGAATCATGAGAGTGTTTGCAAAAGCGATAAACGAAGCCGAGTTGCACGGTGATAAGGTAAACCGATTTTTTTTCGACGAGTACCAACACGTCATCGACCCGACCGTCAGCGACGAGGAGTGGGAAAACAGACATTTCTTTACTATCCGTGGAAAGAGGTGTCTGAAATGGGGACATTTGAAAGTGATAAAAG
>NW_022689485.1:0-501 GCF_011630105.1 Anneissia japonica | reverse complement strand
TCGACGCCACGTAATCCGTTCACGGTTCCAGTGACGAAGTCGCCGCCAAGATTTAGATGAGTGTAGGGGCCGTCCAGCTTCGTCGTCTCCCTCCGGCCGCCGTTGGTCGTGACGGACACGGTGGCGTTGGCGATCTCTATCTTCAGTCGGTTCCAACGGTGGACGTGCATACGATTCGGACTGTAGTACTGCATGGTTCCGGAACCGGTGTTCAGGTCGACGCTCGCGTAGCCGCCCCACACCGAGATCGTGATGTGGTCGACGTCTCCGGAAGCGGTGAGCACGTGTCCGGTCGCGTTTTTCGGTTTGATCGAGAACGAAAGATCTCGAACGTCGGTCATGGGCATCGGAGACGTGTGCGTGGCCCCGCTTTCCAGTCGAAACGACTTGAACGGAATCCGTTGCTGCACGTAGGTTTCGGGTTCCTCTTCCGTTTCGAGTTGGTCTTGGACACGAGAGGAACACGACTGCAGATCTACGTGTCGGATTTCCATATCGTTC
>NW_022689484.1:12842-33977 GCF_011630105.1 Anneissia japonica | reverse complement strand
ACGTCGATGCCAGAGTTATAACCTTTGATGTCCCGAGATGTGCGTCCTTTTGTTGAATTACCTTGGGTGGAGGTTGAGATTCTATCGAAGGGAAAATATGCGTGGAAATATGAGAGAATTGTGGGCGGAGGTATACTCTCTCGAAGTTTTCTCTAGTTATATTATCATTATCATTAATAATAGGCCTAATTATTATTACCATCATCAATATTATTCTGTATTTCCAGTCATTTACTTTCTTGTTTCTTGAGTTATCTTCACAGCCGATAACAAATTGTTTTTAATAGTAGCTACATCATCTCCTTGGTTTCTGTGAACTCATTTTTAATTTATCCCTTTGATGTGTATGTATGCTGAAGACCTTGAAATTTACAAGAATTTAGACGGGTGACTCAATTATTCTTGAGGATGACCTTCACTAATGACTGGTCCCAGAATTTCCAGAAATGGGATCATAACCCCGGAAATAGGGGTAGCGGTAGCGTCGGGGAGAAAAAGCACATCGTCAGGGAAAAAGGAAAACTATATGTAGGCCCTATTATTTTTATTCTAAAATTAATTAAATAAGCCTTTGAAATCCCTAAATTGTCATCGTTTTCGACCTCCTGGACTCGTCAGGGACATCGGACCCCCAGTCGGGCAAATTCTGGCGCCACCCCTCTGTCTGCAAAGTGTAAATTATTAATGTTAAGAAAACGATATTTATAAGAGTCCTTACTCACAAAGATCTAATAGTGTTCATGTTGAATCTAAACTTTTGTTTTCTGCGGAAAATCGCATGCTGGGCTCATGTAGAGAAATTGTAAATATCATGCCCGAACTAAAATTACAATTTATTGGATTAATTCGACCTCCTCGATTTTGTTTTAGGTTATAATTTAATTAGTTCTGTTTAGTTTATCGTATTGTAGGTTTCATTGTCGTTTCATGCTATATTTTGCTTATAAATCATCAAACTCAATTAAAATAAATGTCTTTCACCCAAGTTCGAGTTTGTAGAGATTCCTAGACCTTACGTTTAAAAAACAAATTATATACATAACATTTTTCAATTGTCAATTTATCAGTGTCCTCTGCCATAGATGAACAAGAAAACTACAGTTTATGTCCCTTTATCGGGAGAGTGAACCATGCCAAAATGCAAGGGCGCAGATCTGTTTTGAAGGTGAGGAAATTCACCGTACCCACTTAAGCCCCACCATTGGGGAACAAATTTGATATATGGCCGGAAATTACACTCATATGATATAAAATTCATCATCAGTTCATCACTAATTGACAATTATAAGCTCCAACAAATTCCTCTTGATCTTTTATCAGCAACTTTAAGTAAAAGATTATTCCATGAAAAGTGTACAAGAGTTGTATGTAAGTTAATGATTTTACTTTAACGGCATAGAAATGCTGAGTACGCTCATTTTATTCAACTCCAGGCATCTTCTTGACTTTAATTATTGTGGTCAACCCCCATATGACATGTAACCAATGAATTACCGTAACATTGCCTGGCTGTGACAATACAATCTGATCTAAAATGGAACACCCACGTTAACGATATGATACGTAAAGCTTCTTGTCGCATTTATATGATTAGCTGCCTGAAAAGAAATGGAGCGGATCAATCTGATCTTATATTTGTTTATCTTACCTATATTCGACCACTTCTGGAATTTGCATGCCCTGTTTGGACTACCATTATTACTTCAGCACAAAGTTATAACATTGAACGGGTACAAAAAAGAGTACTACGAATTATTACTTATCCTAAACAATATAAGTATGATCAAGTTCTAGATCTATACCAAATCCCCACTTTAGTTGAAAGAAGGAGAACTCTTTTGACTTCATTTGCAAAATCGCTATACAATTCTGAACGCTACTCGCATATGCTACCTCGCAGACGTATTGACCCAAACGTTTCACTCAGAAGAGTAAGAAAACTCCAAGGACTCATTCCCAAAACTAAACGATATAAGAACTCTGCAATCCCCTCCATAATAGGAATTCTTAATGAACTTTATTAAGGTTCATCATAAACTAATAATGATTATCGAACAGATTCGAAAAACTCCGTTTCGCATAATTGAAAATAAACAAATGAATAGGGTTTTACATAATGAAAACATCAAAAACCAATAGTAATTTTTTTTTCTTATTTTTTTTTGAGTGTTGTCTGGTCCTGAATTTGGGAATTTTGTGGTTTGTTTGTGCTTTTTTGATGTCATTTTGGTTAATTGATTGCTGTTACTACGAATCTTAACGTATATAGTGCTAGACATACTAACCTGAATAATTTCGAACAGTTTCGTAAATACTCTGTTTCGCTTAATTGAAAATAAACAAATGAATAGGAATGAATGAATACAGTAGGAATATAATTTTTTTTTTTATAGGAATGTGTACATTCCTATATATTTACTTCCTTTTTTTATATAAGTAATTTTGAATTGTATTTTGGAATTGAAATTTGAATTGTATATTTTAATTGTAGGCCTAATTATAAATTGTGTTTAGTAATTTTTTTTAATTCCCTTGTAAATATAGCAATTTTAGTCTTTCCTTTGTTTGACTGCTGTTATATATTTTAATGTTTTATGATTGTGCAATAAATACCTTAATGAAAAAAAAACTTAGACCGATGTTGGGCAATTACACGTTAATGACTCGTTCATCATGCTGTGTCCCTAATGGCGCACCATACATAATGTTGTTTTGCGTGTAACAACAAACCCGGAAACCGAAATGAGCTTTCGTTTAAAGATATTCTTCTGGTAAGTAGGCCGTAGATTTTGAATCCAGATATCCAAACCTTAGATAAGCCTAGATAAGCCTAGATAAATTCATTAGCTAGGACTAGGTAGGCTTAGGTAGGAGGGTCTAGCCTAGGGCCTAGGCTATATTATAATAAGCCTAACCTAGATGAATCACCGCCTAGGGTAGGTCTAGCCTAGGCTAGGCTTATGACTGTCTATGTAGGCCTAGGCCCTATGTTGTTGTTGTGTTCGTTTATAAAATGAAATTTTTTATCATGTTTATAAGCTACTAGGCCTATGCTTGATTGAACATTACTCCAATTGAAAAATAAAATTTGTCTGAATCACTAACACTGAACAACATTGGCTATTATTTATTTATCTATAAATTAATTAATTAATTTGTTTATTTGCTTGTTTGGTTGGGCAATTCCACGGTAACTCATGCTACACCTTTGCGCATCCATACTCTTTTCAAGCTCTAGTTATTAAATTAATTTGATTGGAATTTTCTTTTTTTTGTATTTTTACACATGCATCCAAGGCTATATCACCATAGAATTACAAAAATAAAATACAACTAGTGCCCTGCTTTGCAAAATTTTTTAGGTGGCAACCCACTTTCAGACTTCCCATACTTTGGCAACCGTAGGAATATATAATACTGTCATCAGCGGCGTAGGTATGAGCAGTCATTGCAAATGGGGCCCGGGGTTTGTGGGTCTGTTTAATATGCCTGTAAATCTAAAAATAGCAAAGAAAATTCCTATTTAAGTTAAAGGACCCCTCAGTGATGTTAGGTTTTAGAGGCCACTATTAATGGTTAAGTTCATTACAACAAATGCTGCAAGTAGGATCAGATTTGTAAAATTTTTCACAAAATAGCCATCAACAGCAACTCTATTGTTGACATTTTTTAATAACGTCAGGTGATCATACTTATGAATACGTTTTACTTCACTGCGAGTTGGTGGATGAATGTTCTATTGTTGTCTGTATTATACTTTATCAGTGACTCATGATATGCCCAATACTGTAGGCCCTAAATGAAATAAAATGTATGACTTGCAACATATTTTGGACTCAATACCCTTTAATAATTATATATATTTTTTAAAAATCTTTTATAGATATTTCAAAGCCCTATCACTTTTTTAAAATCTGAGAATATATAAGCATTTTGAGTTTCACCTAAGTAGACCCTACCAAGTCTCTGTCTCTGGTTCCAATCAGGTGCAATTTAGGACACTTAAATGTACCCTGACTAAATGTAATTCTGACTCACATTACAAGATGGTCAGAAAGGAACTCTGTAATCCGTCCCTCTGTGCTTCATATCAAAGGGCTAGAAATTATCTTGCGTTGGAGCCTGTCACCATTTCATTATTAAAACAAAACTAAAATGCCGAACCTCGATCTCGCACATTTTGTGTGGGTTGGGTGTGGCCAACAATAATTTCTTTTTTTGGGGGGGTGGGGGCCTTATGGTAGTTTATTTAGGCCTCTTTTACTTGCCATAAGCTCATGATAATGCTGCCATAGTAGCACTTGCTTCGTAACAGTAATTTATCCAATACAGATGCTGTTGCATTTTTTAGTCAAACCTCACCTAAGTCGAATAGAAAGTTGCTGTGATAAATTTGATTATTATTTACTCTGCAAAGTGCATGAGGTATTTTTTGTTTATCGTTGATTTTTGTTCAACCTATGTTTAGCTGCAACGAGGACCTCTAATGTAGGAACACTCGTTTGATTGATTAATTGATCTTTTTTGCTAGGTCTTTTTTGTATGAGTTGCCGTTAAGGCCAGTAATAGTATACTACTGTATGCTGCCTCTATTATTCTGCCCTCATCGGAGCTTTCGAGATTACAAGAACTTATTTGTTTTAGTTTGAAAGTAATTTCTCTAAAGCTTGTAAAATGATTAGCTAATCCAATTTATTAATTAATCAACATTAAGTAAAATAATAGTTTGAATTATTTTAACTACTCCGTCTTTCCTCTATACTGTAGTGGATTGCCACTCAAATGGTTGAATTTCATACTACAGTAGATTTATTAGTGAGCCTTCGTCTAATCTAAATAATATATGAAATGACTTACCTTACTAAAAGTAAAACTTACAAAGTTATAATTTTTACATAATTTTTTTTTATAAACCTGAAATATTTTTGATTATCTATTTCAACTTTTTTAATAATACTAACTATATAGAATAAACAAGGTTACTACATTTGCTCTTTATAGTTGTTTTAAATTTTAGATTACTGTATTCATATTATTGTTGTTATTATAATTAAATTATTATCCATACAGAATAAACAAGGTTATTTACATTTGATCTTTTTAGTTATTAATTTTTTATTGTTATTATCATTAAATTACTAACCATACAGAATAAACAAGGTTATTACATTTGCTCTTTATAATTATTAAATGTTTATTATTATTATTAAAATATTATTACCATTAAATTATGTCATGGATTATAATAATTATACAAACATTAAAAAAAAAAACAATATGAATTACATACATTAAGTTATTACTATTACACACTTTTTTTTTTTATAAGAACACATTTTTTAGAACACTGAGGCTGAAATTGGTTAAAAATTAAGACTAAATTGAAGCTGAGGTAAAATGTCAAATGAGGTTTTTATTTTTCGAAAAATAGAAAAACCAACATCTTTTCTTATGCAGTAGGTGTGACCTCAGATGAATAAAGTGACTATGTAATACCATGGAGGAATAGCTATAATACAGTAACATACTGCTGTAAAATAATAATTTTGTATGTTTGAAAAGAGTGTAAAAATATGAATGAAATAAGAATATTTAAGACTGAAATTTGCAAAAAATAAAGAACACTGAGCCTGGACAAAAATTAGTCTTGCTATGTTTTTGAACTAATGACATAGAATTGTTGAGAAAATTCAAATTAGCTTATGCTTTGCATGATTTTTTGAGTAACTTTTGTGGCTTCCTGAATTCTGACTTGCTAACTTCACTGTTGCAGCTTAGATCTTGAAAAATAGAACCAAAAGATCGAAGCGAAATCAAGATAATGACAAATTTTTAAAAAATAAATCATTTATTCGCAAACATGTTTCTCCGGTTTCCTACAGGCATCATCAGCGCTAAATAAAAACAATTACTAAACAAACAATTGCTACAGCCTGAATACTGAATGATCATTAACTCATGTGTTGTGACACGTACAGTAGCTTAAATGTAGTTTGTTGCCACATAGTAGAAAACTAATGTATTCATTCTATTGGACCAATTACATTTAAGGAGTGTTTAGCTCTTGTTGGTTGCCACGTAGTTGAAAGGTAATGTATTCATTATATTGGACCAATAGAGTTAAGGTGTGGTAGGGTATGCTAATTATATACTGAGTGTTATGTTGTAATGTTAAACTTGTTTGTAGAGTGAAGGATTTGTCCATTTTATGTCAAAGGAATAATTCCTTAAAATTGAGTACAATAAAAAAAAATGTATTATAAATTAAAATATATAATTAAAATTATATATGAGAAGATGTAAATGGTGGGGGGGGGGGAAAGTCTGGGGAAATTGCCCTAGGGGAAATAGTACGGGGAAAAATGTCACAGGGGGAAAATTTCTGGGCGGCAATCAACCAGCCTAGACCCGTATGTATATGGGTGACCTTCTCTAAGTAGCTTAAAATCCACTCCCTCTACTATTCTTAAATTAATTAATCAATCCATTGCAGATTGAGGGAAAAAATTATTTTTACTGTTGATTTTCAATAGAAAACGTCAACAGTGTTGACGTTTACATACTTCAGCATTCGCTAGCTGTGTCTAAGCAGTCAGTTATTTTACAGTGTTATACCATACACATTACAGACTATAATGGTACTAAATAGATAAGTCATGTATTATTTTAGATTTTATGTTTATGCACTGAGAATACTCACTAACAAATTGTATTTATTTATTTACTCAGGTATGAAAAATAATGGAATTCAAAACAAATTGTAACACTGTACCAAATACAGTTTAGATTAGTTGCATTTGGTATGCAATTTTGAACATAGACTTACAAAAAAAGATACTAAATATAAGCAATCCATGATATAAGGTACAGTTTGATTTTGACATGGAAATTCTGTTTCCATTGGCAATAAGTGGTATCTGTTTATTACAGAAAACTACACACTTATACATTAAAATATACAAATAATTTTAACTGAAAAATCAAAACAGGGCCAAGAATATGCCTTACTCAACACCCGATTTAAATGGCCACAGCGTAAGGGTAGATATAAACAACTTACATAAATTGTCAACTGGTGCTCTATGTATGTCGGATGACATTGCTTTGTGAAAAAGTGCAATGCATTCTATAGAAAAAAAAAATCATTAGTTGGTCTTATATCATTTTCTGGAGGATACAGAAAGGTAAAATTATTGTATGAAAATATAGAAAAATACATATTTACAGTAGTTAAATTTTGTGAATAAATATACTAGTAAATCGTCATATAGCGTTAAGAGAATGGTGCCGTGTACATCTGAAGATGTGTGAAAGCTATGACATATCCGATTCTCATTTTGCTATGTGAGAGTTCTATCTTGTTTTTCTTGTATGTTTTTTGAATTTTTTTATTTGACTTTAGGAAGACATACCAGTCAAGCATTAAACTACAGATGATTAAGATGTATTAAATGCTACAGCTCGGAAGTGGAGGTGGGCTATTAAAGCAGAGTTTGTTGGGGGGGGGGCTGTGTTCGTAAGTCAACGAAACCAATTAGGTAAGTCAGCACAACAAGATAACGTCGCTCACATCACGAACTAACACAATCAAATTAGATTGTGTTAGTTCACGAACTAACACAATCAAAGTAGATTGTGTTAGTTCATGAAATTACAGTAGCGCGTCAAAACAAGCGCGTATTGGTTGTCAAGCAATTTTGTATTCTTTACCACACAAAAAGTGCTTAACGACAGCAGCGCGTATTTTGACGCGCTTTTTTAATTTCGCGAAGTAACACAATTGAATTTAATTGTGTTAGTTCGTGATGTGAGCGACGATAATGTTTGCCTTCCAAGAGTGAAAGTAAATTTGTTGTGAGGGTCACAATTCATCTCACCTGTGCAATTTATTTACCGATGTATTTTCTGAAATTTTGCTCCTTTCATTGTGGGGCTGAGATGATTGTGGACCTCTGTCGGGAGTCTTTGACATTACTACAGGGAACTTGACTCTGTCTGGGATTTTGGACCTCTGCATGCAGGAATCTTGTGTACCATTAACAATGGCTGCACACTTACACCTTACTATTTGGAGTACCTTATATGGCAATTTTCTTTAGAAGTTTGAACCAAATTACAGAAACAGAAATAAACCACCGAACTAAACTTCGAAAATAATAGTGAACCGTACACCATTAATTTTTTAGTTCCTTTGTAACCTTAAGATCACAAGGAACTAATGGGATAATTCGAACATGAAATGTATGTGTGTGTGTGTGTGTGTGAGCAAAGTGAGCAGCGGGTTTGTAAACGAATAGGCTCCTAAACGGTGTCTCACGGTGGGTATAATGTTTTCCTCATAGTAACTGATGGACATGTAGTTGTGTCAGATGAGAAATGTAGGACGTATGCGATAAAACATATACCCCCTACCACCATTTTTGAGTCATTTTTAGGAGAAAATTTCGATATGCGCATGCGTCGGAAAAACTTTGCCGACATTTTGTTTTTCATCGCGAGAGGGTAAGCGAGCTCCATAATGCATACCTCGTTGGTGTAGTTGACCAATTATTTACGGGATCGTCGGTAGGGTTTGTTAATGTAGCAGGTGCACGTGTTAATAAAAATGAAAAAAAGTGATCTAACCAAACACGGTCTTTACATAATGGTATTGGATCGAACGTGTTTAATATTTTGCGGAAATTTTGTTTTCTATCGCGAGAGTATACAGTTTACACTAGAGAAGTTGTCTGTATTGTTTATGCGAACGTCTAGGCCCTAGCATGAACTTAGGTAGTTGTGGTAAGTCGACTACTGCTTGTCGTCTAGTAGGTGTAACATGTGTTTTAGTAAAAATTAACGTGATCTGAACAATATTTTACATTATATTATTGAATCGAATGTGCTTACCTACCTAAAGTCTTTTACACACGATGAACACGGCAATTGACGTTGCTGTTGGTGTGTAATACACTATAACAACTCCCTGGCAATACGTACAAAACACCACGACTACAGCAGCATTCAGTCAGTCTTGTTAAAATAAATAATATATTGGTCTATCCACAAGACTACTATACAGATCAATAAACAATAATCCGCGACAAAATAAAAATCAAGAGTATTTGTAATGATTGAATATGTAGCTTAAATGCATTCATATAAACACAACTTACTATTCTGACCTCCATTACTGGAATTAGACCCTAGAGGTCTGTGGCTTGATAAACCACAGAGCAAAAGTTGACAGTTTTGGCGGCATTAGTTTGATAGACTATTTACAATCGTTGAAATGAAATTCCTCTAGGCCTATATATATAAAAAAAAAAAAGGAAAAGAAATTGGTGCAGAAAAAAACTAATTGTGCACATTTACTGTACTTTAAACACAGAAAAACGTACGTGTCGTCAGTATTATGAAGTTTTTTGTTTACGACTGCTGTGTAATTTTACTGGTTTACAACATACTCATGTCATGTGTACTTGAATATGTAAAATAAATGAGTATTCCTCCATATTCTTAACTCTCTGCAAACTCGAAAATAAATCATTGACTGGGGCACGTTTTATCTACCACCATACAGCGCATGCGTGACATGCAGTATGCAGAGCAGTGGTAGTTATTGTGATAACTATTCTACTTATTACGCATGCGTGTCACTAAGCAGATTTTGAACGAAGAACGAAAGAAAATTTGTTGTTGTCAAACCATGGAGGAGGTATGTCAAACAATGAAGACTATTTTAGTAGATGATAAATGGATAAGTTTGACTTCTAAAACCGCCAACTTTGGTTCTGTGGTTTGACCAGTCAAGTTCAAAACAGGCAAATCTGCCAAATTGTGAAAAAATAAAAATGAAGGACATTTTGTAGTGTAACCCAACACCACCCCAGCCCTACCATGGTTTTGGTTAAGGTGGGAGCTTTTTAGGACATGACAGCTTTGGATACCCGAAAATGTTAATCATACTTCAAAATTTGTTATATCAAATTGACGTCCCGATTTCCGATGTCAAAAACACCAAAAAATAGGTACGTCCGTATTTTTAGAATAAAAAAAAAATAATAATTGCAAGAAGTATCCACTACTTGCCAGTGTGATGAAGGGAATATTAGTCCGTGGTTCCCCGGGTATAATCCCATCCCCATGAACGCGAAACTGTGCCGATTTGGAAAGGGGGGGGGGTGGAATTATACCCCGGGATTCCCTTGGCCTAGTGTATGAACAGACGGAAATGACGATCGTTTTGCAAGGTGGTTTCACCTACGATTCAATAGCCTATCAAAACAATATTCGGGCGAAGAAATCAGTCTTGCATGATGTAACGAGTTATTTTTAGCAGTCAATCTCCGTGGAAACACGCAAGTCTTCACGCTGTGAATTAACGATCCGATCAGCCCACTGGGCAGGTCTTTTCAGGGACGGACCGCGGTGTTGTCTATCTTTACTTTAGCCACAGTTAGCGAGCTGCTTATTTTTAGCGACAGTAAACAACAAAGTAATTTACAAGAATGGGCTTTGTGTTTTAATTTATGGCGACCAATATCAGTTTTAAGCAATTTTAAGAGTTTCAAGTCGGCAGAATTCGGAGACAATTCCTTTATTTTTTGAGCATTTTTTAAATTTATCGACCTAGGCAAGGCCTGCTAGGCCGACTTACCCAATCCTCAGACCCTGGGACATCACCCGGGGAAATTCGTGTACGCGAAGTTGGGCGTAAAGTCGGTGTGGGATTCTACCCGGGGAACTATGGTAATATTTTATAGCAGTGAAAAAGTTTTCTCTATTGTTGAAAAAACAAAACCAAGCATTCGAGCTAGCATGACAACAAAAACTTAAAGTGCTTTAATGACACACAAGCTGGAAATGTTGAACAGAGATTATAAGTGTCAGTCGAATAAATATTGACGTTATGACTCCAATGAGATCCAGCGAAACAAGCAACATACCGTGCCCTTCATGGTGAAGTCTGTAAGCCTACTGATTAAAATGTAATTTAAATATTTTTTCTTGGTTGTGAGGTAAACAGTACACTTGAAATTGAGTAACTCTTGTTTTGTTTGAAGCAACTGTACAGGAATTAGGATATAATTGCCATCTTAAATTTTTGACACCAATGAATAGCGTCCCTATTTTTGATATTCGAATGTTGGTATGTAAATATACAGCATTTGATGGATGGACCTGTATGGGGGTGTAGGTGTACGTAAAAACATTAGAAACCATTACTGGACTACATATCCCTCTAAACTACAGTACGTTTACGTACAAAGGAACGTACACACCCGTAGGGTTCTGGTTTGGTATGCTAAATAACAGTGAATAGAACAGCCTACAATAGGCTGGGAAAACCAGTCATTGCCGCACCGTTAATTTGTTAGGTATGCTAAATAATAGGAATAGAACAGTCTAGGCTGGGGAATCGGGTATTTTTGCACCTTTCACTGGTTGGGTAAGCTAAGTGTTATTTAACAGTGAGTACTGTTATCGTTAATTAATAGCTGCTATTTATTATCGTTAATTAATAGCTGCTATTTTTTTTGGTTTTTTTTTGTTTCAGTGTGAAAGTTTGTGGAACTTGACAGATTGTGTAAAGTTTATAAACTCACTGCAAGAAGTATAAAATCAGTAAAAATGAAGAAATCAGGTAAAATATTATGCAGTATTTTTTAACATTACTGTACAGTATATAGATTTCCCATTTGGAAAGCATAACATTCAAATACAATTAAAAGCCTTTCTAATCATGCATGTACAGTAGACAAAAGACATTTGACATAAAGAATTAATTTTGTAAACATACCCATTTATAATTGTGCGCAGGACCACTCACGAGTAGAGGGGGACTTACTTAAATATTCCGATAGAGCTAGCTTGAGGTAATGATGTGTGTGAGATTTCAAACCCACCCGCACAGTAGAGAACCTGAATCACAACCACTACACCAAATGGTAGCTCCCATTTAATTTTATCAATTTATCAAACATTGGTAATGATGAATATCATCTCTGCCTATACTAGTATTAAAACTAATAAGGTGTCAAATTACTTGGTCTTGATATTGCTTGTTTTCAAACATAGTTTTCTTTGTGTCAGTCGTATTTACCATTCTTTGGATTTTCCAGCTCATTATATGCTTAATTATATGTAGTGCATAGAGCTTGATATATAGTTATTATATTCTGAAAATTTATTTTTTATATAAAAAAACTATTATAATAACCATACCTTTCACTGTTATTATACTATCATTTTTTCATAGAGTTTTATGAACTGCTGGTAAAACTTTCTACTGCAATCAGCAAGAAAGAAAAGCATGTAGATATGCTGAGTGTGCTGTACAGAGATATGGCAAATAGAACAGAATTGGAGGAAGCTGAATCTGCATTTGATTTATTCCAGTTACTAATAGGACCAGGTATTCTGAAACCAACAGACATTTCAGTTTTGTTTGAAACAATTCAAATAACTGGATTTAGATATTTAAAAGAGATAATTGAGCAGTATGAGACAAATCCAAAAGAAGTGAAGATCACAAGATTTTCAGCACATCGTCAACATGTTGTTGCACTTGGAAGAGGCTTTTCAGTTAAAGATGTAAAAAAACTCAGTCAATTGTACAGAGACAACCTTGTTTTCCCTAATCAATGGAAATTGATAGAAGATCTTGAAACAGATGTTTTAACAGAAGAAAAAATGTCAACATTTCTTCAATGTTTGAAGGAAAATGAAGTAAATAAAGGTTAGTCAACAAATAATATCACATTTATAGGCCTCTTCAATATATTTTGTGGTATAAGAATTACGCAACCATTTGACATGGAATAATTTGATTAAATTCAATTCCGTTTCTTTTATTGCTATTATACCATCTTGGGCTTGATATCTACAGAAGCAAAGCAGAGTTTAATCACAAAAAATTAAAATAATTATAATTTATGCATCATAGGGCTGGAGCATTACTCTACAAGGGTCCCACATATACCACCCTAATTAAATTAATATTTGTGGGGTATCCATTATATTGAATTAATGAAATATTGTCATTTTGATTTGTCAGTGCTGTTGTCAATGCTATCCACTTGACGTCATACATATACTGTATTTAAATTACCTAGTCACCGTTTCTGTAACATTGGGATCCTGTTCAATGTCAGAAAAACAACAACCTGCACTCAGAGGTCACTTAAGGTGCATAAGCCTATCACGTTTTCATAATTCAACATCAAATCTAGATCAATATCTTTAAGTATACTAACTTTGATAGTAGTCTTTGTATGTCAACAAGAGAGTAAAATTAAATGAGGTAATATATATTTCTTACTACTTAATAAGTTAATATTGTTGGTGGCATGTGTTTCTTTTCTTTAATACAGATTTTAATCAACTTCTTTTGGAACTCTCTGAGGCAATAAGCAAGAAGGATGAAAAGTATGTGGACATGTTAAGGGTTTTGTACACAGATCATGCGATTATTAAAACAGAGTTGGAAGAAGCTAAATCTGCATTTGAATTATTTCAAATACTTATAGTAGCAGACATTTTGAATCCAAAAGACATTTCAGTTTTGTTTGAAACAATTAAATTAACTGGATTGAGGTATCTAAAGAAAATAATTGAGACGTATGAGGCATATCCAGATGAAGTGAAGATCACTCGGTTTTCACAGCATCGTCAACATCTGGTAGCTCTTGGAAGAGACTTTTCAATTAAAGGTCTCCAGACAGTTTGTCAAATGTATGAAATTCCAGACAACATCTCTACCAATCCATGGAAAGTAATTACATTTCTGGAAAATGAGGGTATCATTTTAGAAGGCCACTTGTCTTCGCTTCTCATGAATTTAAAAACTGTTGGTAAGAATGATGGTTAAACAGTCATTTTGTTTGCAGTACAAAATAGTGCATTCTTAAACAAGTAATAAATATTGATAATTACAGCTGTATCGTACCCAGGAAAAGCTGTATCAAAGACTGGTATCTGAATTCCAGCTGATCATTAAAGAGCTGTCAACAAATATAGTACAGTACAATATTTTTTTAAAATCTTTTCTATTTTATAGGTAAAACCCTATTGATATTGTAATTTAACAACAACCTAAAACATTGAAAAGTCTTTGCTAAGAACTTTAATAATGTGTTTACTCTATCTTTTCTTTACAGGGCCCTTATATGTAGGAGTGCAAATATTGTGGCTGGTAGTCCACAAAAAGATTACAATCCACCATAAAAAAAATGAATCATCTGTTACCCAGAGTTTTGTAGTTCTTTAGATTTTACATTCCATCTGTCTTCAAATTTCCAGTTTCTGTTCTTTGCAGGTAGTGGAGAAACATCAACAAGACAAATGTCAGACAAAGGTTTGTACTGTGCAATCGATAATGTGTACTATTTTTAAGGCTCACTAACAGCAGCGCAATGATCAGAAGCTCTATTTGTACCCTTGGCATATTAGCATTTATGTTAACTTTCAATGCAGTTATTTCTCAATTTGTCTATTTTACCTTCAGGAATGTTGTGGTTTCTGAAGTTTCGTAAATCTTGAAATTAGTGATGAGCTTATATCTTTGCTAGACATTTAGGTACAGTTCGTGTGTTGGTAGAATTCGAGCATATATGTTAACAGGTACAGGTAATTAAAAATGGCTACATACAAAATTTTTTTTTTTTAAATTCATGACGGAAAGGTTTTAAATTAAACGGTAGGCCTACTGCTATTTAAGGCTCGCTGCCCCAGCGGGGTTTTTTGTTTTTGTTTTTGTTTTATTTATTTTTTTTCAATAAATCTAACACTTTGGAATTAAACAGGTACTCTACTGTTATTTCTGGTAAATATTTATTTGGTAAACTGTTTATTTCAGACACCCAATATTTTTTTCGATGAATGTAGCCGAATTTGTTCGGGCCAAATTGGTTTGGGCCGAAGTGACCAGCATTCATTTATTTTTCCTGTAGAAATTTTGTAGAATCTGAAGCTCATGAATCTTGGAATTAGTTATGAGCTTACCTTTAGAAATAGTATGATGGTATCTGAAGCTTGTAGATATTGAAATATGTGACCCAAGCTCACAAAAGGGCTGTAAACTCGCACTGCACTGTATTGAGAAACAAGCCTCAATACCCAGAATAGGGCGTAGAATGTGAATTTTGTGTGAATTTGGTTTTTGTGTAATAAATAAAGTATAACTATTAATCTTACTATTCCCGAAGTTCGAGTTTAAAATTCCAACTGTAAGAGGTAAAATTTAGCCATTTTCGGATGGGAGCTAGTGAAAAATGAATAGAAACCTGCCGAAAATAAAAGCATTTTTCTCAAAACTTGATTTAAGAAAGTTGATAAGATGACAATTATTCAAACGGTCATAACTTTGCTTCCAGACATCCGATTGAGTTCATTTAAGTGTCATTTTAAAGTAAATGATATGTTCTATGCCATTATAACAAAAACTCATTTTGGCCTGAGGACGAGTTTACAGCCTGTTTGTGAGCTTGGGTCACATATGTGATGAACTTATTTCTTGGCTTCATTTATGTGGTCAATTGGTGTGCACTTGTATGTATGTTGGTAGAAATGTGTTTTCAGAAATCTGTACATTTGAGCAAATAAGTGATAAGATATCATAGAAACTACATCATCTATACCACAAGGTGACCTGCTATGTTATCTGAATGCAGTTATGTAGGCCTCTACATGTGCTCAATGGCATTATGAAGTGTAGTTTACTTTAATTATTGTAAATGTTAAACAGAATGGAAATAGAAATTGTGCTGATCATCGAAAATCAGTTTGATTACCCTTTTCACACTAAAGAGAATATGTTTCAACTTTAAACAATTAGTAACAAGTTGTAACAAATTTGTTGAGACTTCATTTGTTTCACACACGCAAACCACATCAAGCCTCAAAATAATAGCATTTCTGTAATTGAAAGCAATATTTGTTTAAAATTTTTTTACTTGGTACATATGCATACTTGTCTACTTGGTCTCACATCTACTAGGTAGTCTAGCCTGATAACGATATGCTTTGTGTTGCCTCACTGTGATTCGTAGCATAATTTATGATGTGTCATTTATCTCACAAATTCAGGTTCTCCACGAAGAAGCGAGCTAAAGTGTGTTAAAATCTTGATGGAAAACTGTTATCCTCAATATGTCGGAGAGAATTTCAAATAACGTCTTAATGTTGATATGTTATTTATGGTTGCATTTTCACACTAGAGATTATATCCTGCATGAATAATCAGGAATAAATAATGTTTAGGAGCTATCAAATACTGTACATCCATGCTTACATTGCAACAAAATTTACAAAATGAAAATATATTATTACTAAAAAAAATCACAGGCTATAATATGTAATACTAATAGTAGTACATATACTGCTATATTAAATATATCTCTGCTGAAATAATGAACATAAATTAATAGCAGAAATATATTATTGTCGTTTGATTTTATTCCAGATATATTTATTAGAGATTTCTTGACTAAAAGGCAGAAACATTTGTATCAGGATGTGAACTGCATGACACCAACAATATGGCATGAGGATCATGAAGTAGATATTGGACAAGTATTTACTGAACTCATCTTGGTACAATCTACAAAAAAAGACAGAAAATCAAAAGCCAAGTCATCATCTATGAAATTGGAAGGTAGATCCACATCATTAAATGAGGTGTTAGATGTTATTAAATCAACAGAATCATGTAAGGTATTAATTACAGGTAAAGGAGGGATGGGTAAGACTACCCTTCTTCGATATATTGCCTATCAGTGGGCTACAGATGGTGTATATAATGCCTTTGCTGATAAATTACTGTTTCTGATAAATATCAGAGACATTAAAGCAAATCAAACATTTTTTGAGATAATTACAAAAAAAATTGATGTAAAAGCATTAATATTTGAGCACAACTTGCCATCTAATTCAGTTGAAGCTTTTATGTTCATTCATGCTGATAAAATAGTGATTTTGTTAGATGGATATGATGAGTTAGGAAGAGATGCTAAAGATCCAATAGATCTATTCGAAGGGAATGAATTAGGAAAATGTACAGTGTTGATGTCATCTCGACCTGACACTAAAAACATAGTTAAATTGGTTAAATTCTGTGATGTACACATTATAGTTAAGGGATTCGGTCCAAAAAACATAAAGAAATATATCCGTAATCATTTTCGATCAATCGGTAAAGATGAAATGGGGATCTCACTAGTTACGAAGTTAATATCTGATTATTGTGATAAGTCTGATGATGTATTTTATTATGGTGATGATAATTTTCTTCGCCGTCGTCATCGTTATTGTGGTCACCACCAAAAAACAGCATTTGAATTATGCTCTTCTCCACTGTTATTGCTTAAGATTTGTATCATATGGGAAGATAAAATGTGCCTACCATCAGATTTGTCAGAACTTTTCAAGGAATTATTTTGTGCCATTTTAAATCAATTCCTAAACAAGGATGGCACCGAAAATGCTATTTCCCAATTTCACAGAATTCCAAAGAAATATGCAGATGCCATTCAACTATTAGGAGAGTGTATGTATAAAAGCCTAAAGGAAAATAAACTATCTATTGATGGATATGATTTGTCAGAGATAGCAAAAAATAAAAAAGAGTGTAGCTTAGCACTGAAACTTGGATTTGTTTATCGAGATAGCCTTGATTCCAAAGGCGATTTAAGGAAAATTTACACAACCCCACATAAATTAATTTCAGAGTCACTAGCAGGATTTTACCTATATCAACAAATACAAAAGGGGAGTTTAAAAACTGATGAATATGAGGTAATAAGGTTTAATGATTTCTTACACATGACAAGAGTATTTGCAATTGGATTTCTTGGTGCTAATGCTTGTAAATTGCTGAGACATTGGTTGGTAGGTCAGAATTATTACCCTTATCCATTTAGTTGGAGGATGTACTCACTTACAGCTGATAATCTAGAAAAGTTTGTTGAATCAATAGGTGAGAATGAGACATTGAATTGGAAAAGGATAGACATGAGTAGGATTAACCTATCTTCAATCAGTGGGAGAACATTAGCTTGCCTTTGTAAGATCTCTACACACCTGATCCATATAGACATAAGACATTGTAGTTTATCAGGTAGTATTGTTAATGAAATGATGGAGGAATGTCGTAGAATGAATGTAGCGTTGAAAGACAACATGCTTAGTTTGGAAGGTAATAACCTTAAAGATATTGATGGTAAATCACTTGCTAAGTTAATCAACATAATTAATCACACTGATGGTCCCTTTACAATGAGAAGGAAAATGAGTAGGAGTGATTACTCTTATCCCTTTCCATGGAGTGTCTATTCACTTACAGCTGATAATCTAGAAAAACTTGTTGAATCAATAGGTGAGAATGAGACATTGAATTGGAAAAGGATAGACATGAGGGGGATTAACCTATCTTCAATCAGTGGAAGAACATTAGCTTGCCTTTGTAAGATTTCTACACACCTGATCCATATTGACATGAGTCATTGTAGTCTATCAGGTAGTATTATTAATGAAATGATGGAGGAATGTCGTAGGGTGAATGTAGCATTGAAAGACAACATGCTTAGTTTGGGAGGTAATAATCTTTCAGATATTGATGTTAAATCACTTGCTAAGTTAGTCAGCATGTTTAATCACACTGATTATCCCTTAACAATAAGTAGGAGAATGAGAAGGAGTGATTACTCTTATTCCTTTCCATGGAGTGACTATTCACTTACAGCTGATAATCTAGAAAAGTTTATTGAATCAATAGGTGAGAATGAGACATTGAATTTGAAGAGGATAGACTTGAGTAGGATTGACCTATCTTCAATCAGTGGGAGAACATTAGCTTGCCTTTGTAACATCTCTACACTCCTGATCCATATTGACATGAGTTGTTGTAATTTATCAGGTAGTATTATTAATGAAATGATGGAGGAATGTCATAGAATGAATGTAGGGTTGAAAGACAACCTGCTTAGTTTGGGAGGTAATAATCTTTCAGATATTGATGGTAAATCACTTGCTAAGTTACTTGAGGTAATTTATGGTTTTACATTTAAATGGAGTGATTACTCACTTACAGCAAATAATCTAGAAAAGCTGGTTGAATCAATAGGTGAGAATAAAACATTGAATTTGAAAAGGATAGACCTGAATGGTATTAACCTATCTTCGATTAGTGGGAGAACATTAGCTTGCCTTTGTAAGATCTCTACACACCTGATCCATATTGACATGAGATATTGTAGTTTATCAGGTAGTATTCTTAATGAAATGATGGAAGAATGTCGTAGGATGAATGTAGCCTTGAAAGACAACATGCTTAGTTTGGCAGGTAATAACCTTTCAAATATTGATGTTAAATCACTTGCTAAGTTAGTCAGCATTTTTAATCACACTGATGGTCCCCTTAGAATGAGAAGGAGAATGAGGAGTGATTACTCTTACCCCTTTCCATGGAGTGACTATTCACTTACAGCTGATAATCTAGAAAAGTTTGTTGAATCAATAGGTGAGAATGAGACATTGAATTGGAAAAGGATAGACATGAGTAGGATTAACCTATCTTCAATCAGTGGGAGAACATTAGCTTGCCTTTGTAAGATCTCTAAACACCTGATCCATATTGACATGAGACATTGTAGCTTATCAGGTAGTATTATTTTTAAAATGATAGAGGAATGTTGTAGGTTGAATGTAGCATTGAAAAAAAACATGCTTAGTTTGGAAGGTAATAATCTTTCAGATATTAATGGTAAATCACTTGCTAAGTTAGTCAGTGTAATTAGTCACCCTGGTGATCCCTTTAGAGAGAATAATTACTCTTACCGCTTAAGAGTGAGAAATGACATTGATCCCCATAGATTGAGAGATTTTTCTGATCCACAGCCTGATATTACGTTTAAATGGAGGGATTACTCCCTTACAGCAAATAATCTAGAAAAGCTGGTTGAATCAATAGGTGAGAATGAAACATTGAATCTGAAAAGGATAGACCTGAATGGTATTAACCTATCTTCGATTAGTGGGAGAACATTAGCTTGCCTTTGTAAGATCTCTACACACCTGATCCATATTGACATGAGATATTGTAGTTTATCAGGTAGTATTCTTAATGAAATGATGGAAGAATGTTGTAGGATGAATGTAGCCTTGAAAGACAACATGCTTAGTTTGGAAGGTAATAACCTTTCAAATATTGATGTTAAATCACTTGCTAAGTTAGTCAGCATTTTTAATCACACTGATGGTCCCCTTAGAATGAGAAGGAGAATGAGGAGTGATTACTCTTATCCCTTTCCATGGAGTGACTATTCACTTACAGCAAATAATCTAGAAAAGTTTGTTGAATCAATAGGTGAGAATGAGACATTGAATTGGAAAAGGATAGACATGAGTAGGATTAACCTATCTTCAATCAGGGGGAGAACATTAGCTTGCCTTTGTAAGATTTCTACACACCTTATCCATATTGACATGAGACATTGTAGTTTATCAGGTAGTATTATTAATGAAATGGTGGAGGAATGTCGTAGGATGAATGTAGCCTTGAAATACAACATGCTTAGTTTGGGAGGTAATAACCTCTCAGATATTGATGTTAAATCACTTGCTAAGTTAGTCAGCATGTTTAATCACACTGATGGTTCCTTTAGAAGGAGAATGAGGAGTGATTACTCTTATTCCTTTCCATGGAGTGAATACTCACTTACAGCTGATAATCTAGAAAAGTTTGTTGAATCAATAGGTGAGAATAAGACATTGAATTGGAAAAGGATAGACATGAGTAGGATTAACCTATCATCAATCAGTGGGAGAACATTAGCTTGCCTTTGTAAGATCTCTACACACCTGATCCATATTAACATGAGTCATTGTAGTTTATCAGGTAGTATTATTAATGAAATGATGGAGCAATGTCATAGGAAAAATGTAGCGTTGAAAGACAATATGCTTAGTTTAGGAGGTAATAACCTTTCAGATATTGATGGTAAATCACTTGCTAAGTTAGTCAGCATGAATAATTATACTGATGGTCCCTTTAGATGGAGTGATTACTCACTCACAGCAAATAATCTAGAAAAGCTAGTTGAATCAATAGGTGAGAATGAGACATTGAATTGGAAAAGGATAGACATGAGGGGGATT
>NW_022689484.1:0-12826 GCF_011630105.1 Anneissia japonica | reverse complement strand
TTAAATGGAGTGATTACTCACTTACAGCAAATAATCTAGATAAGCTGGTTGAATCAATAGGTGAGAATGAAACATTGAATTTGAAAAGGATAGACCTGAGTAGTATTAACTTATCTTCGATCAGTGGGAGAACATTAGCTTGCCTTTGTAAGATCTCTACACACCTGATCCATATTGACATGAGACATTGTAGCTTATCAGGTAGTATTATTATTAAAATGATAGAGGAATGTTGTAGGATGAATGTAGCATTGAAAAAAATCATGCTTAGTTTGGAAGGTAATAATATTTCAGATATTGATGGTAAATCACTTGCTAATTTAGTCAGTGTAATTAGTCACCCTGATGATCCCTTTAGAGAGAATAATTACTCTTACCGCTTTAGAGTGAGAAATGACATTGATCCACTTAGATTGAGAGATTTTTCTGATCCACAACCTGATATTACGTTTAAATGGAGGGATTACTCACTTACAGCAAATAATCTAGAAAAGCTGGTTGAATCAATAGGTGAGAATGAAACATTGAATTTGAAAAGGATAGACCTGAGTAGTATTAACTTATCTTCGATTAGTGGGAGAACATTAGCTTGCCTTTGTAAGGTCTCTACACACCTGACTATTATTGACATGAGTCATTGTAGTCTATCAGGTAATATTATTAATGAAATGATGGATGAACATTGTAAAATGCATGAAACTCATGTTAGGTGTAAATTAACCAAACTTGATACAAGTAACAATAACTTAGTTTCAATCAATGGGAGAACATTAGCTTGCCTTTGTAAGGTGTTTACTCACCTGACCCATATTGACATGAGTCATTGTAATTTATCAGGTAATATTATTAATGAAATGATGGAGGAATGTCGTAGGATGAATGTAGCATTGAAATACAACATGCTTTGTTTGGAAGGTAATAATCTTTCAGATATTTATGGTAAATCACTTGCTAAGTTAGTCAGTGTAATTAGTCACCCTGATGAACCCTTTAGAGAGAATAATTACTCTTACCGCTTAAGAGTGAGAAATGACATTGATCCCCTTAGATTGAGAAATTATTCTGATCCTCAGCCTGATATTACGTTTAAATGGAGTGATTATTCGCTAACAGCAAATAATTTAGAAAAACTTGTTGAATCAGTAGGTGAGAATGAAACATTGAATTGGAATAGGATAGACATGAGTGGGATTAACCTATCTTCAATCAGTGGAAGAACATTAGCTTGCCTTTGTAAGATTTCTACACACCTAATCCATGTTGACATGAGTCATTGTACTTTATCAGGTAGTATTATTAATGAAATGATGGGGGAATGTTGTAGGATGAATGTAGCGTTGAAAGACAACATGCTTAGTTTGGTGGGTAATGACCTTTCAGATTTTGATGATAAATTTTCTACTGAGTTAATCAGGATAATGTTTCAGATTGAGTAATTATTTGCTTACAAACAGTGATGATAATAAATGCTTAGTCTTGAGGGCAGTGACCTTTTATAGATAATTAATTACTAGTTAATTTCAGGGGCGGATCCAGGGTGCACCAGGGAATTGGGCCCACCACCTCTCCCCCCCCCCAAAAAAAAAAAGTAAGAAAAAAAAAGAAGAGAAAGAGTGAAGTATGTATTCTAAAATAAGCTACTTTTCAATTACTTTTGTGCTAATTGTATTGGCACTCTTGTCATTGTATTGAAAGAAATAAACCAAAAATTGGTATTTGTTTAATCAACTTTGAAGTTGTTGAAGTTTAGTTTTATCATTTTTGTGTTTGGGACTCTTTTTCCATGAAAAAAAGGGGACATACAGTATATCTTTCAACACTGTTGCCAACCCCTATTAAGGGGATTGGACACTTTCTGAATGTGCCAAATGGTCAAATAACCTTTATACACACTTAATTATCCCTATAGACACTTTTTTTTTCATTTATCACAACTACAGCAGTCTGAAATAAGAAAAAATCCTTCAACTTTATATTTGACAGCGTTTGAGCAATAAAACAGAATTTTCTTCTCTGAAACCTTAAGAGTGAATATCAGTATCCGGGCCTACTGCATGTGTTTACTTCCTATATAAACCAATCCTTTTCACTTTTGACCCTTACTTAACCATGGGAATTTTTTTTTCTTAGTTTTTGTGTACTTTCATATAGGGTTTTAATCCATACCATAACATGCTCTATTCATGCTACATCCATCCAATAGAAAGCTCAATATTAAAAAAAGTATATTTTGTCATTAACATTGCATCATTAAACAATATGGGGAACATATATAAGTATTGTTGTGAATTTACAAAACAACTAATAAACATTAAAGAAATCACAACACTACAGATAATGCTCATGTCAGGCGTGTATGCCTGAGTTTTATTCAGCCATAATCATTGCTATGCTCAATGAAACAACCAAACATGTTTCAGCTGGGTCTACTGCCATCATCAGTGTGGAGACTGCCCACAGACAGTCTTATTTATGAGAGAATTTGTGAAACGTAGCACTAGATGCGATTCAAACCATAATAACCAATAAGAAAAAAGAATTGAATCAAAATTGACATGGTATAGTTGGTTTTTAAGTGAGAGCTGTTTCTATTGTATGTGTAATGCCTCCTTGATTTTCAGTTGGTATTTGAAGGGGCAGAGTCAAGTATTTGGAAACAGCCTACATTTGGTAGAACTATTGAGTGTTTATATTGTGAGAGGTGCTATCCACTGCCAAGTGCTCGCACATGCATGTTTCGAAATGTTGACTGGTTTCTCCGATATATAAGAGCTTTACAGCCTGTACACTTAGATTTATACACCACACACGCAGGGATACTGGCAGGAGCAGAGTCATTAACATTTAACATATTTTTAATTTTAAATGAAGAGAATACTAGCCTAAATTCAGAATATTTACAAAATTGCTTAGAGAGCTATCTAATCTTACAGGAAACAATATTGGAATAATTACCTAAATATGACCGTTTTAAGAAAAATAGTGTGGGTGTTGCTTCTACATTACCTCCTTCGACTTCTTTGTACAAGGAGTAAAAATGGAGAATAGATATTTGAAAATTAATTTACCAATCATATGGAGAGGAAAAAAATTTTTATTATGAATGGTGACTAATGTAGTGATATGTTGTGAAAACCAGCCCAACTATTGTTAATATTGTAGGTCCCAATTTTATAACAAAATGGACAAAAACTGAAGAAATTCAAAAGTAACCCAGCAAACATATTTTTGCGGAAGACAGAGGTCGAAGTCAACCCCTGCTCCGAGTTAAAAACTAGAACATCAAGAATGGGGAGTGCTTGTTTAGCTTTTTTTCTAAGTAAATTTGATATTGGGATGACGAGAATTACGATAATCACAAAAAATAAAGAGGCATCATCCTCATAGTAAAAAAAAGCAAAACATACATCAACGTAACGTCTATTAAAGAACCTTCGGACCTTGATATTGCTGAAGCCATACATTTCCATGGTGGCCTATAAAAATATTAGCCAGTACAGGGGCAGGTCGAGACTCCATGGAGACATCATCAATTGAATCAAAAATTGATCTGATCTATAAAATTAACAATAGTTATGGTTATGGCTAATTAAAACACAGGCATACATGCCTGACATAAGCATCATTTGTAGTGTCGTAATTACTTAAACATTTATAAATGAATTGTATTTTGCATTGCAAATTATTGCTATGACTAAGTTCTAAATTCTACTGTAACTGATTCTTATGTCAATAAAAATAAAATTATAAAGAATGTATGTCATCATTATATGTATATGCTAAAAACCCCTATTAAGGGGAAAATTTCATATTTTTGGTTAGTGTCGCTTGAATAGGGGTACTGTACCTACCCCTATTCTGGGGACACATTTTTGGTCCCGAAGGTTTCCCCTTTGTAGGGATTCTACTGTAGTTAAATTATGTAAGATTCATTAATAACTGCTAAGCAATATGATTAAATGTATTTAATGCTATAGATAAAGCAAGTACAAATTACCATAAGCTATATAATAGTAGCCTGCCATTTTCTTTTAATGTACCACCTTGTGCTGGAAATCATAAATCAGATTTTTTTTTCCTGATGGATTCCACAGACAATACAGTTGATCGGACATGGTCTGTGGACTTTCAATTTACAAAGCAACTTTATACTTAATTAAGATAAGTCCAAAACATGCAAACATATAAGATCTTATTACAATATTTATACTTTGTTGATTATTATTTAAATACCAATCACAACTAAGTAAATAACGAGTATAATGTGGTATGAAATATATTGTTTTTTATTAAATACATTTAGTTCTTAATTTTGAAATTTGTTGGTATTTTTTTTTCCTTAAATAATCATTGTGATGACCCATAATAGAAAGAAATATTCATATGGATTCATTAATGTTGTTTAATGTCTAAATTAAACACTTTTTTATTCAATAAAACGCAGCCATATTGCTGTAAAAATGTAAGTATATATAAAACTAGAGGGGAGCAGACAGCAACTTTCTGATATGAGCTTATGAGTTAAACTATTGGTAATTTAAATTACCTAATGTGGTATATTTAAAAACTACAGTATGTGAACTACAGTATGTTTTTTTATTAGCTATTCCTATAATCTTATATTCATATTCCCTTATGCATCAGTGGCGGCTCCAGGATATATTTTCTGGGGGTGAAGGGCTGAGCTGTTTGGCAGGGGGACTTGAGCTCATAGGCCAGAGTCCAACTGCACAGTTGACTGTAATTTGTACATTTCCCTTTTGTATTTTAATGTTGTAATGAGTACTCATACTCTTTTATTGAATTATCTGGTATATTTTAAACATTTCAATATTACTTAAAATTTGTTTGTACATTTCAATTAAAGTAACTTTTATCTTTGTGTATCTACCAATTATAACAAGTATAATAAAGTTAATCTGTTATCGTAGATGCAACCAATTTGTCAACATTCTCCTATTTACTTATTAATTGTCTGTAATGTTAACATGGTTATTCCACCTACCACTTCAACAATTTCCGAGGGGACGAAGTACTAGAAGGGCTACACCCACCTCTGTCCTATTACGGTTGGAGCTGAACGTGAAGATAGCACTCTTTATACTTAAAAACGTGTTTTAATTTGACAGTATTGCTGACGTTCAGTTTTAAATACATCAAATAGGAGAAAAGTGCAAATACAAGTCTACACTGATTTCAGCCCCAAAAACAAATCAATGATGTAGCAACACAAATTTTTGTAAATATTTATTCTAAAATTTGTCAGTATGTCGTTCATATTTAAATTAGATCAAATACATTTTTGTGTTTTTTGAGGGAAAAATAGGGAGGGATGAATACAGGCCTGTCACCTCAGCCTAGGGGTGGCGCCAGGATTTGACCAACAGTGGGGGGGGGGCTCTGATGTCGCCAAAGAGAGCAAAGTGGGAGTGCTCGGGCGTTTCACAAAAGCTTTCAAAATTTGTCTTGGGGAGACGCCCCCAAAATGATAATTTGATTTTTCAAAGACTTTATTTAATCGATTTTAGAGTCTTCATATAATACATAAATTTGTTTTTCTCCCGTGCGAATTGTTTTTTCTCCCTACCTGGGTCCAGGTCTTCTTGGCCAGCGTGGGGGGGGGGGGGGGGGGGCTGGTGCTGCTACTGCCTCAGATACACAAAAAAAATTTAAGGATGGGAACAGCCTTTTAATTGCTGGAAATAGAATTCTCAGACTTCAAATATTACATGGTTGAGCGAGGCTGGACTGAGAGATAAAATCTGGGATACATCACTGTTAGACGTAAAATATATTTGTGTCTTAATTTTTGCTTTTTAGCTTGTTAACAATTTTAGGTAGGTAAATACCTTTTGGTGAAATTGTGAAATAAGTAGAGGGGTAATTACCAGCCAAGAGTCTCAGCAACCATCTCAGCATGCACCAAGGTTGGACTGAGTGTACAATAAAGATCTAGCTACTGTAGATTCGTCTGGAAATTGCCAAGGGTCTAATACTTTAAAAGTATTTTAATACAAAACATTTTTTTTTTAATTATTAAAAAAATGCTAGAATCTTTTAGGAAAAATTTAATGAAATTCTGGAATTTTTGAGCTTTTCTTTTGAAAGTGGTATACTAATTTTTGTGCAAAAAGCAACCCTTGGGTCCAAATATGCGAATGTACTTGCAGGATTATACGAGATTATCCCGGCCAATCTTCTTGAGGATTGGAATATGGTTTATCTAAATACAGCAGATATTCATGAAATATGTACCTGGGTACTGTAGGCCTAGATATTCACGAAATAGATTAAAACATCCCTGGAATACCATTAGAGAGCATATGACTATACACAATAAAAACTCACCTCGGACATCCCGGATATTTCCTTATCTCGGAAAGGATTGCTTATGAAGGAAAAAAAAAAGTCAGTGGGCAGTGCAGGCGCGGATCCAGCGGGTGGGGTGGGGAGCGGGGCATGAGAGCCCGTCCCCCCACCCCCGGTCAGTCAAGACGAAAAATAAAAAAGAGGGTGACAAATTTGAGTTAAAGAGAGGAAGAGCTAAAAAGGGAGTGCACCAATGAGTTCAGTGGCGATACAGCAGTGTACGAAAGGAGAGCTCGATTATTTACCACTTATTGGTGGGGCTGAGGTGGGCATGGCGGCGTGAACTGCATATTGTGTCCCCCCCCCCGTCAGAAAATCTCTGGATCCGCCCCTGCAGTGATCATAATATGCTACTTCTTAAACTAAATATACAACATTTCAGATATAAAATTGATCAATGCTGTAAAAAAAATGTTTGGAATATTTGGAGAAAATACTGTATAAATCTCGATTAGAGAAGGGTTTTATGGACTGGGATACTAATATTTTTAATACTGCTGATGGTTTGTGGAATTCATGGAAAAATATTGTTATCAAATCTGCTGAAGGTATTGGTAAAAAATATATATTAGAAGAGAGAATAAACCATGGTTTGATAAAGAAGCTGCTACTGCAATTGATAATAGGTAAAAAGCAGCACAAAATATATAGAAAATATATTAAGAGAAATTCGTTTTTCAATTTTTACTTTGATTTCTACAGGGGGCGGGGGAAACTTAATAGGAGAATGCCATCTCCTCCTTGGCTCGTTGCTCCCATGGTCTAAGGAAAATATTGAAGGTTATAATGGCTACCGGAATTGCATATACAGTACTACTATAACCAATGATCACTACTATAATATATACTGTACTGCATTCGTTGTTGGATTTGCTTTGTAAGCAACAGGTCTCCGGTTGGAATCTAGGTGGAGGTTGAGATTCTGTGAAAGGAAAAAAAAAATGCGTGGTAAGTATATTATCATTATCATTAATAATAATTATTGTTACCATCATCAATATTATTCTATTTATTATTCTGTATTTCCAATCATTTACTTTCTTGTTTCTTGAGTTATCTTCACAGCCGACAACAAAGAATTATTTTAAATAGTAGCTACATCATCTCCTTGGTTCCTGTGAACTAATTTTTAATTTACCACGTTAACGAAATTCCATTACATTTTAAATTATCTCTTTGATATGGATGTCGTATGCCGAAGACCTTGAAATTTACAAGAATTTAGACGGGTGACTCAATTATTCTTCAGGATGACCTTCACTAATGACTGGTCCCAGAAATGGGATCATAACCCCGGAAATAATGGTAGCGGTAGCGTCGGGGAGAAACAGCACATCGTCAGGGAAAAAGGAAAATTATATGTAGGCCCCTAGGCCCTATTATTTTTATTATCTTTATTCTAAAATCTATTAAATAAGCCTTTGAAATCCCTAAATTGTCATCGTTTTCGGGACCCCCGGACTCGTCGGGTACATCGTCGGACATCGGACCCCCAGTCGGGCAAATCCTGGCGCCACCCCTCTGTCTGCAAAGTGTAAATAATTAATGTTAAGAAAACGATTTATTTTTTATTTATTAGGTTATTTATCAACGATAAAATTGAAAGAGTCCTTACTCGCAAAGATCTAAGTGTTCATGTTGAATCTAAAAAGAAAAATGGCATGCTGGGCTCGTGTAAAGAAATTGTAAATATCATGCCCGAACCAAAATTACAATTTATTGGATTAATTCGACCTCCTCGATTTTGTTTTAGTTTATAATTTAATTAGTTCTGTTTAGTTTATCGTATTGTAGGTTTCATTGTCGTTTCATGCTCTATTTTGCTTATAAATCATCAAACTCAATTAATTAATTAAAATAAATGTATTCACCCAAGTTCGAGTTTGTAGAGATTCCTAGACATTACGTTTAAAAAACAAATTATATACATAACATCTTTTAATTGTCAATTTATCAGTGTCCTCTGTCGTAGATGAAGAACAAAACTACAGTTTATGTCCTTTTATCGGGAGAGTGAACCCATGCCAAAATGCAAGGGCGCAGATCTGTTTTGAAAGGTGAGGAAATTCACCGTACCCACTTTAAGCCCTACCATTGGGGAACAAATTTGATTATATGGCCGGAAATTACACTCATATAATATAGTAAAATTTATCATCATTTCATCACTAATTGACAATTATAAGCTCCAACAAATTCTTCTTGATCTTTATCAGCAACTTTAAGTAAAAGATTATTCCATGAAAAGTGTACAAGAGTTGTATGTAAGTTAATGATTTTACTTTAACGGCATGCTGAGTACACTCATTCAATTCAATTCCAGGCATCTTCTTGACTTAATGTGGTCAACCCCATATGACTTGTAACTAATGAATTACCGTAACATTGCCTGGCTTAGACCGAAGTTGGGCAATTACACGTTGATGGCTCATTCATCATGCTGTGGCCCTAATGGCGCGCCATATATAATGCTGTTTAGCGCGTAACAAACCCGGAAGCCGAAATGATCGAACACCGTATTATAGTAGGCGTAGGCAATACCTGCTTAGGCTTTCGTTTTTCTTTATTTTGCAGCGTATTTTTAAGATATTCTTCTGGTAAGTAGGCGGTAGATTTTGAATCCAGATATCCAAACCTTGGATAAGCCTATCTAGCCTAGGCCTAGGCTACTAAATTCATTAGCTAGGACGAGGTAGGCCTAGGAAGTAGGAGGGCCTAGACTCTAGTGCCTAGGCCTAGGCTATTTATAAGCCTAGCCTACCTAGCCTGGAAGAATCACCGCCTAGGGTAGGTCTAGCCTAGGCTATTATGACTGTCTATGTAGGCCCTATGTTGTTGTGTTCGTTTATAAAATGAAATTTTTATCATTTTTATAAGCTACTAAGCCTATGCTTGATATGATTATTATTATAGGGCCTAGGCCTAGTTACAACATTACATTACTCCAATTGAAAAATGAAATTTGTCTTCACTGTTGAAAAACATTGCTATTATCTATTTATCTATAAATTAATTAATTTATTTGTTTATTTGCTTGTTTGATTGGGCAATTCCACGGTAACTCATGCTACACTTTTGCATATCCATTTACACTCTTTTCGAGCTCTAATTATTAAATTAATTTGATTGGAATTTTTAGCCCACTCTGTTTATCAACCAATCACGGCCTGGAATGGTAAGCTTTGTGGCTAATAAATGCGTCTGCCTTTAGTCTAGTTGGTAGCGAAGAATGAGCCGTTTTGTGGTGCTTGCAAGGGTGGGTGGTCTCTCCTCTCTGAGACATAATCAATGTACACTACTGTTGTAATGCAGGTTGGCCTAGAGCTAGAGGAAGACGAACTAGGCCTAGGCCTACTATATAGGCTGGCTGGGTAGTACGTGTGTGTAATAGATCAGATAACGGGAAATGTAGGCTACAAGTTGCTTTTATGAGTATTAAACCACATAATATTCAAATTAGTAGCGATGTGTGCAGCACATTTCGTGTCAATGTACTGTAATGCAGGCTGGCCTGACGACGACGAATAGGTTGGCTGGGTACGTACGTGTGTGTAGGCCTAATAATAGGCCCTAGTCTAGGTCAGATACTACAGGAAATAAATGTAGGCCACAAGTTGCTTTTATGTGTATTAAACCACACATTCAAATCAGTCAGTAGCGATGAGTGTATGTACAGCACATTTCGTGTTGCCGCACTGTGGTGTGGTTGATGACGAGGACGTTGCCGTTAGATACGTGATAGCATGCAAGGTCCCACATGGAATTTTTGTTCTGTTGAGACGGTAGCTTTTCAGCATGTTGCTCTAGGATGATTTTCCTTTACATATGATTTTTTTAGCTTTTCATACTCTACACTTGGTTATCCGTAGCCAACCACATAGGCCTAGGTACGTAATATATTACATTTAAATCAGATGTTAATTACATAAAATGTAGGCCGACAGTCGTATTTAATGGGGGCGGAGTGGATTTTTTTTTTTGCAATTTACCATGGGATGGCTACTGTCATCGTTACCTAGACTTGTAGACGCCGTTGTCCATATTTAATGATGAAGATCGTTCGTGTACCTATTGATATACACATACTGTACATATATACATATACATATAAATATACATATATATATATACATATATATACATCAAGATCTAACGTCAGCCAAGAAGTTATTTAGCCTTTTGCAAACAAATCTGCATGTTTAACTAACAAACAAAGACAAATGATATACGTAATTATAATGCACCTTTGGAAAAATATATTTCTTCAGGTTCATAGGTTCACAATGAAATACTTCTATGGAACAAATTCCATTCACTCACCAAACTGTCTACTTATATCATAAACATCTACATAAATACCTTCATAATTACAGTACAAAATATTACATAAAGTTAGGTACACAACAAACCTTACAACAACCATATTTCCTTTAATATTGCTGTACACGACATCACAACTTTCCTAACTGTAAAGTGAACATAACAAAAAAGGTCTATGATGATGCATACAACTACTATAACTTTAAACGTTTTTCTTTATGCTCAATACACATAACAACACTCCACACAACTTCCACCTACCAACAGCACTTAAACATTGCCAGCTATTGTGAAGTGGGCTATTGCATCATTGATGCTCTCATCTTTTTTTGTATTTTTACACATGCATCCATGGCTATATCACCAAGAATTACAAAAATAAAATACAACTAGTGCCCTGCTTTGCAAAATTTGTTAGGTGGCAACCCACTTTCAGACTTCCCATGACTTCTTCTTGACTCTCATAATAATAGTACTATTTTACTACATGGCTAAAAAAAGGCACAAATACTGCCATTACTACTGATAGGGCCATCGTTAAATTAAGTCAGAGACCAAAATATCTGTCTCTTATACACATCTAGATGTGTATAAGAGACAGCCGACGAGGGGCCAGATTTCCCCCACGAAAGCAAAGTGGGCGTGGTCGAGCTTCAATTAATAGGTTCCAAAAGTGGTCCTGGGGGTGAAGCCCCCGAAAATTTTGACAATTCAGGGGTTTCAAAGGCTTATTAAATCCCCCCGCTGTCGCCACCCCTGGTGGGGTTCAGGTGCCTGGGGCCACGGTGGGGTCGGGGGTGAAGCCCCCGAAGCCAGAGCAGTTTTTGTGTTTTATGGGTCTATAATAATGTTATAAAAGCAGTTTGGCCTATGTTTTGAAAAAGATCTATGTAATGAAAAGGTGGTAATATAATAAAATTAGAAATTATTTTCTGAGAATTGGCATGCTTAAATCACACCGAAAGATATAAAAAAAAAGCTCATCGCATAATCAATATCAATATACTCAACACGTTTATTATTATAAGACAAAAAAAAAGCTATTCTTCTTTTTCCTCCTCCTCTTCTTCTTCTTCTACTACTTCTTCTTGACTCTCGTAATAATAGTACTATTTTACTACATGGCTAAAAAAAAGCACAAATACTGCCATTACTACTGATAGGGCCATCGTTAAATTAATTCAGAGCCCAAAATATAGCATAATTCGAAATTATTATTTTAAGACTTTATAACATAATACATAGCCTACTGATTAATAATAGCTGAGATGCACATTTCAGAATTATTATTATTTATTGTCTACAAAATAAAATATGAATTACATGCATCTTTAGAAATACAATTTCTACAATATTATTCTTGTTTTTATGTAGATAAATGTTCGATAAATTCTTTCTTTCATAAAAAAAAAAAAAATAAAAAAAAAATAAACGAAATTTAGCGCGTCTATTTTCATTCTAATCAATGGCGTTTGTAAACGTGCACGGACGTCATCGTCGAATCCCAGGACTTCCGACGGTAAAGCTGGCCTGGCTGCCTAGGTCCGTCCCAGGCCAACCAATAATAATTAACAAAATGTATTTTTTTAAATATAGGCCTATGGCGCATCCTGTACATGCACTTCAACTTTTACAACAAAAGCCTAGGCCTAGTAGGCCTACCTGTAGTACGTTCTACTGTACTTAGGCCTATAGGCCTACACTTTGTTGTCGTCGGGGTATAATTCTGTATCTAAATGAACAAGGAGCGAACCTAGCTAGTCAACATCTAGGCTACTAGGCTAATTGATTTTAAAATCAATAACCCACCAGGACTATCTGTCCTTTTCTTCTTTGCAACAGCGGACGAAAAAAAGTCAGTTATTCTACAACGTTTCATGATTCTTTATCACTAAACATTAACAAATACTCGTTTTGACGCACTCCGTTCTGTAGCGTGTCTGCTGTTTAAAACAAACTTCCTAGCCTAATTTTGAGACTGGCTATGATGACTAGAGATGGACTATGTTGATTTATTAATAATATTTTGTTTGGGATGAAAAAAAAGGAGAGTCCTTTTCCTCAAAATGCTCAATCAGCACATAGTTTAGTGTGCGCGATGGACAGTATGGCTATGGAATTTACTAACCACACAATC
>NW_022689483.1:592-914 GCF_011630105.1 Anneissia japonica | reverse complement strand
AGTTAGTAGCGATGAGTGTATGTGTGCAGCACATTTCGTGTCAATGTACTGTAATGCAGGCTGGCATGACGATCGAAGACGAATAGGCTGGCTGGGTACGTACGTGTGTGTAGGCATAGGCCTTAGTCTGGATCAGATACTACAGGAAATAAATGTAGGCTACAAGTTGCTTTTATGTGTATTAAACCACCCATTCAAATCAGTCAGTAGCGATGAGTGTATGTACAGCACATTTCGTGTTGCCGCACTGTGGTGTGGTTGATGACGAGGACGTTGCCGTTAGATACATGATAGCAAGGTCCCACATGGAATTTTTGTTCTA
>NW_022689483.1:0-586 GCF_011630105.1 Anneissia japonica | reverse complement strand
TTTGTTCTATTGAGATGGTAGCTTTTCAGCATTGCTCTAGGATGATTTTCCTTTACATTTATGAATTTTTTAGCTTTTCGTACTCTACACTTAGCTATCCGTAGCCAACCACATAGGCCTTACATAATATATTAGATCAGATGTTAATTACATAAAATGTAGGCCGACAGTCGTATTTAATGGGGGCGGAGTGGATTTCTTTTTTTGCGATTTACCATGGGATGGCAACTACCATCGTTATCTAGACTTGTAGACGCCGTTGTCCATATGGTAATGATGAAGATCGTTATTGACTGATGAGGCATGATTAAAAAGTGCCTTTCATTTTCAATGGATTACATTCCATTCCAACGATGGTATAACTAGTCAATGGATAGCCCAGTAATGAGATATTTTGTTTAGATTTTCACAGCATGTTCCATGTACCTCCTCCATTTATTTAAAATTAAATTATTAAAACATTGCCTATAATATAATCTATTAATGTACTAGTATATTATTTAATCTAGTAATGTATATATTTAAAAACATATTGGGCAAGTATTCATACTACTTACAGGTGTATATATATATATATATACAGTAT
>NW_022689482.1:0-787 GCF_011630105.1 Anneissia japonica | reverse complement strand
TGTTGCTGTGTTCAGCGCAGGAGCAAGCAACCCCATTTATACTCCTGGGTGGAGAGAAGCGATGCCTTGCTCAAGGACACAAGCGAAATGCACAGCGAGGGATTGAAACCCCGACCTCGAGGTTGGGAAACCAAACCTTTCACGCTGCGCCAAACCGCTTCCACAAGAACACATCAAAACCTTGCATTCCCATTTCAAGATCAAGGGTCCCGAATCGTTTACGATCCACAGTGGTCTCCAGATCGTTGTCGTCTGCCTCTCACGCGTGCAAGCAAGCAAAAATGTACCGGAAGAACCCATTTCCCAAAAACTTTTACGTGTTTTTACTCCCTGAAATGAACTGGCCATAGGTGTGACCTCGTGCAACAATGTATTAAGAAAGCTAGTTACCCCAGATCTAACTAAAGTGGCAATTCTTAATTAAGTTCTTTAAATATTTGTTTAAAATAAATAAATTAACAAATAATGACAATGAATATATAAACATCAAAAACCTTACACAACAAGACAATGTAAAAACTATACATAAAAGAAGTTAAAGATTGAAGCTAAGTTAGATCTATTCATAAGCAAGATGCTTGCATTCTAAACCCCGGATCCTTGGTATGAATTTTGAGACAACATTAACAAAAATTGTAGTCCATCATTCCATCGATTGAGTGTTCAAATGTGAGGTTGAAATTAAAGTAAAATAAAATACCGGTAATATAATCTCCATGAGATTTTATTTCGTGAATTATTTCTTTGTGTATTGTAAACAGTAATTTGAATAACATTTTGCCTTGTC
>NW_022689481.1:0-3441 GCF_011630105.1 Anneissia japonica | reverse complement strand
TCGATGATCAGTTGAGGGGCGCTAACTCGCAAAATAAGGTGATTTTAGGTGATTTTTTAACTACTTTACAGTGATTTTTATGGGTGAAACTGGGGGGGGGGGGCTAGTAAATTTTGGAAGGACGTATGCTCTTGGAAACCCCTACCCCCGCAACCAGATTCGCCACTGTCTGTGTCAGCCCATATGTGGCAAAGTATTGGGTTATCACATAGGCCTAAGGGTATGGATAAGGAATGAAACATTTTAGGATATAATTTTAAAATTTTAAAAGTCCGGATATCTTAGCACATTGGGGCCCATGAGGCTGAAGGAGCGAAACATGAATTGGCCTACCTGTAGTGTGAAGTAAATGACTACATATTGGGGCGGCACTCAATTATAAGCAAATATTCTTTTATTTAATCATTCTTAAACAAAGTAATTCAATGTCAAGCACTTCAACAACAGGACACAATCACCAACGTGTGCTGTGCATGCATACTTTGTTGCTAACCTTCAGCTATGATCCAAGACAACTCAGCTCAAATTACTTAAATCGGATTGGCCAGGTCGCTTTAAGATCAAGAATGCTGGTTTTGAATTTTTATCAGTTAATTGGTACAGTTACAGCTCTTGGTGATAGGCGGTTTAAACATAGACTTGTTTGGATTATTTCAGCAGTATCAAGGGGTAACAGTTTGTTTACTAATACCAGTGTATCTCCCTATCTGGAATAAGAGTCATAGCCTATTAGTGTATTTAGTAGGAACAAGGAGGTATTTAGTAAGGACATGAAGAGGCCTAGACCCCCTAGTAACACAGAAATAGCTGAGCATACAGCCTGCTGGCCTAGACCGTAGGGAGGTCCTTTTGTTGACCTAGCTGAAAGATGTCCGACGAATTGACATCTGTAGGTATTGATTTATTCGATTAATCTGTTTCTAACGTTATTTGCGTAATATTTTCAGACATAAATTAGTTCTTTATTCATATAGGTCTAGGCTCAGAAGTAACTTATATTATACTACTCATTTCTAACTTAGGCTAATTAAAGTTACATCCAATTTTATGGGGCAAAATAATGTCGAACATTATTATAAATGTATTACATCCATCATAATATATTCCGGTTTTTTTCCAATAATTTCCGAAATATTAAATCGTTTACAAAATTTAATATTTTATTGATTTCAATTCATGCGGATTTAGTTTAAATGCGTTTAACATAATTATTCGTGCCGCTAGGTTAAAAATAGTTGGGCGTCCCCGGTGTGAAATGAATAGTTAATTTCGGATGTTTCCAATCTGAAATAAACAGTTTACTAAACATTTTTACCAGAAGTAAACATCGCCCGGTGTGAAATGAATAGTTGGTTTCGGATGTTTGCCAATCTGAAATATACAGTTTACCAAAAAATATTTAGCAGATGTAAACATGCACCTGTTTAATTCTACAATGGCAGATTTATTTTGAATGTTATTCATGAAACGTTGACATTTAGATTGTGAATTTACCAAAAGGTTACGTACAATAAAAATTATAAATATAGATGTAACCCTCACTGAACACATATGTGGAATGCCCCTGAAAAAACCCCGCTGGGGTAGCCAGCCTGAACTAACAGTATAGGCCTACTTTTAACTTTTAAACTTTCCTGTTGTGAATTTGAAGACGGTATGGTAATTTAAAAAATAAACTTTGGATGTAGCCAGTTTGAATCTAAATAAATCCCTAATATTCGTGTATGTGATTTTGTTTTACTGTAATAGTAGTACCCTTAATAGGGGTGTCCCCTGATATTCTGTGGACACTAAGCAAACAAATTGAAATTTTCCCCTTAATATGGTTTTTGGCATGTATTCATATAACGACTATAATTTTATTTTTATTCACATAAGAATCAGTTGGAGTAGAATAAGAATTTATAGCAATAATTTGCAATGCAAATAAAATTCATTTATCATCAGCAGAAATGCAATTAAAACATATTTTCCCAATATCCTTTCATTATGCAATGTTAATGACCAAATATTCTTTTTTTTTTATTGAGCTTTAAATTCTATAAATGAATAAATAATTTCATATGGTTTGAAATAGTTTAAGGTGATTAATATATTTGTAATGTGTATGTGAAATGTACTGAAAAGGTAAACAAAAACCGGTTTATTTACAAATTACAACACTCACATTAATGCTTTCTATTAGATGGATATAGCATGAATAGAGTATTAAAATGTTTTGATATTGATTAGAATCCTATATGAAATACACAAAAGAAAAAGAAATCCCAATTGTTAAGGGTCAAAATTGGTTTACGAAGTAACACATGCAGTAGGCATGCAGATTAGAGTGCTGTAGATGTTGTGATACAATGAAAAACCCTTAGTAGGGGTTGATTACCCATTTGGCACACTCAGAATGTGTTCTCGTCCCCTTAATAGGGGTCGTAGTGTTAAAAGATATACTGTCCCTCGTTTCACGGAAAAGTGTTCACTTAATAGGGTTGTCCCAAAGGAGGGTTTCTACTGTATTCATAAAAATATACATCACTTTATAAAGTATTAAGATTCTAATAAAAAAATAATCGATAGGTCTAATAATGCTTATAATAATAACAACAACAGTAAGTAGTAAATCTTTAATATTAATAATGAAATTAATATTAAAATAAAAGTAGATCTATTAATAATAATACTTTAATAATAAAATATAACATATAATAGTAATATAAAATAATTATTGGAGTAATTCGTCGGACTGCCCAGATTGTAGCCTTGCCCCATAGCCGATTAAAATATAAAAGTTAAATAATAATAATATAATTGAATACCTTGGTCGGCTAAAGCTGTCAATGCTGGTGTGGGTTTAATGGAAATCAATTTTTCAATAAGTTTCTCCATATTAGATTCAGCAATTATCCTTCTGTTCTCTAGATCCATTATTAACTGCCATGCATCTCTGTATTCCTTTACAGGACTATTATACAGGCGATTGATCGTAAATACTATATCTTCATTCTTCAGCGTTAATCCAAGCTTCATAACATTTTGTCTGTGGGGTGTGAATTCTGTGATTATTACACCTTTAACATTTTGGAATGATGACAGTATTTTTCTGATTCTATTTCCTAAGGCAAATTGCTGTGTTATCTTTATGGTGTCACAGAGAATCTTGAGGTTTGTTGAAGTCAGAACTCCAGAAGCAATTAACACTTTTACTAAGTCTTTTGTCGAGACGATTTTTAACTCATACATATTTTCTACATGCTCTGTGAACAAAACTTTCAGCATACTGATGAACCCTAGATCGTCATACCAATTCGAAAAAATCTCCAAAAGATGTTTAAAAGTGTGATCAGTGATTTCTATGAAATTAAAAAAAAAAGTTATCATTAATACTTTGCAACTAGCAGCATCTATATAAATACATATTTTCTACATAAGTATACATATAAATATATA
>NW_022689480.1:0-1094 GCF_011630105.1 Anneissia japonica | reverse complement strand
TCAGTACCGTACTGTAGTGCAATACTGCTGTTGTCTGTACCATGTTGAATAATAATATGCTCCGGCCACCACTTTAAATATTTTAATGTCAATACAGCAGCATTCAATTCACTTTTTATTCATCAAATACTCTATTAATCGAAATATGAATAGATGGATTATGTTAGGCAGGTTTGCCTTCTGTACACTTTTGCCACTTGAAGAGTTGTTTGTAATTTGAAGTAGTTGTGAATTAATCTGAATTGATAATTAATGATAGCAGGAGACTTAGCCCGAAAGAAATGGGCAAACATATGGGATACTTTCAACAGCTGCAGAAAGAAGGCTTCCTCAAGGAGTGGCGATGCTGCCAAAGTAATCAAACAATATAGATTTGCAGGAATTTTGACATTTCTTACGCCGTACTTACAAAGAAGGAGTAAGTTCAAGCTAATTTAAAACCAATCAGTCCATCCATCAATATATCAATCTATCAATCAACCAATCAATCAATCAATCAATCAATCAATCCAAATTTTAAATGTACATTTCCAATTGGTACATTCAAAGTGCTTTGCATGTAAAGAGTAAAATACATTTGAACTAACCACAAATATACACTGTTCAGTTTAATAGGCCTATTGCAAGGTAACACACATTATCAAAAAGGGTAAATTATTTGTTAATTTATTTCCAGAAAAAAAGAAAATACGGTATGTATTTATGCCAAAATCATTGCATGCTTAACAATGGCATTAACAATAACAAGAAGTAAACATCAAGAATTGCATCACACATGTCTCAATAGGAAAATATAACAAGAATTGGATATGTTACAGCAAATGGACAAAATATGAGAATTAATGTATATCCATTTTATTCGTTGTTTCCATCATAGGACTTCAAGTAACCTCGATGTAGAACTAGCCAACACTGAAATAAGTGATGAGAAAACTTTCGACAGCATTGTAGACAACATAACAGAAGAAAGCTTTCGATTTGATTATAATGATGATGATTACCACCAATCGCAACAGCCCCATGAGCAGCAACAACAACCACCACAGCAGATGCAACAACAAAAAAACAACAAAGATGAAGAGATGACAATGCCA
>NW_022689479.1:0-2155 GCF_011630105.1 Anneissia japonica | reverse complement strand
TCCAGACGATCATCAAAAAGCAGTGTACAAGCTCAGAATCTTCAGGGAAGTGCCAGAGTGATACGCGACCACTGTGCTGACTGGCATAACTACTTGCTTAAGTGGGATGAGTTGAATGATGCGGGAGTGACAGTTGTGCTTAAGTGGGATGAGTTGAATGATGCGGGAGTGACAGTTGCTAAAAAGATAGTCAATTGTAAACTACAAGCTGAGTAAGTTGTGCACATCATCATAATCTGGAGTGGCAGATCCAGGGATTTGAAATTGAGGAAGGGAGGCCTTTATCCAGGTCTGTGGTTTGTGGTTCATACCACGGTGTTCTCCCAATTGAAAAATTTTTACTGGTAAATTTGTCCATATAGAGCCAGCTAAGTGCACACAACTTGAGATATTGCCAATTTTAAGTGGAGTTAAATGGCTTCAAAAAACAATAATACGTAATCATAGCTTAGGCCTGGAAAGGAATGATGTTCGTTTATTGAAAGAAGGCCAGCCTAGTCAACCTAGGCCTAATAATGTGCTTTTTTATTCTACCAACACACAATTTTTACTGGTTGGTCAGTTATTTTTACTGGTAAAATTGACCGCTAAAACGGCTTCGGGAGAACACTGTACCATACCATAATGCATACCACCATTTACAATTATGGCTGGAAACTCTCATTTAAAATTTGAATATAATTTTCTTTTTTTCTAAATTTGTTTAAATTTTGAAAAAAAAAAAACTTACTTACAGGGGCATTATTAACAACAGCAACATTTGAAATTACAATAAATGTTTATAAAATCAGCAATATCAATATGACCAGTATTATCAACATCATCATCATCATCACCACCATCATCATAGGATAGTAGATCACTGCACACCATAATCATGCCAAGTAACATAGTACAATATATCAACAATGCAATTAATCATTGATTGTTTTTCTAAGATCACATAACAAAACTAATTATAGTATCACCATATACATTGTCAGAATGGATTTTTTTGTTTTTAATACTTAATTTTTCCAAACATCAATTCATCTCTATTTGTTTATGGGCCTAACAGCTACCAGTCTGAAGCAAGTGAACCAGTTGCTGTTCATTTACCAGGAGGAGCAAATAATTCAACAGCAGTTACTAGGCAACATGATGGTATGCCAGATGGATTGCAAGAACTCTGCTATGATCTACAGATGGCTTTTGATGGCCAGGTGAATATGAGACTGCCTGACCCCCAAAAATTCTCTCCCACCACCCTCAATGTTTTCATTTTCTCACTGGACTTCTCCCCTACGACAATTAATATAAATTATGTAAATCTTGTACAGTATTCATTTAAGGTATGGGGGAAAATTCTGGGAAAATTTTCCTTCTGGAAAAATTTTATTCCGACTAGTCTTGGCCGATAGGGATTGGCTTGTTCGACAGGGTGGGGTAATTTATTTTTGTTAAACTAAAAAATTAATTATGTTTTTTAATACTTGAAGGAAAAGCTTGTCCAGAAAATGGTAAAAGTGACTAAACATTTGAAAGCCACCATTGGACTGCAAGACTCACTTGACAAAAGCTCAATGCAAATCCTTTTCCAAACATGGCCTACTAAGTATTTCTGTAAGTACATCATTATGTAGATCAGTGGCAGTTGTATACAATGTGTTTTCTTAAATTTGTTAATTTGATACATTCTATTAACCAATCACAGGATGTAAAGCCCAGGATGAGTACATTTTCAACAGGCATAGGATGATGCAGGCTCTCCTAAGTTGTCACCAGACTACCAAACAATGGAGTAATATTTAAATGATTATTTTCACTGAAAATCCACATTAATGCTGAATAGCATGTTGAAAAATAAACATCCTTAGCTGGCTATTTACATTCTATTGTATATTCTGATGATGTGGATATTATTCTGATTTGTTCTGCATTAATAAAAATATTAGCAAAAAAACCAAACAAGTAAAATACATGACTATTTTATATTTACAGATGAGACATCTCAAGAACTGCTCTCTATGTATTCCAAGGAATTATCAGTTAAAAAAGCTGTGTTAGAAAACATTGCACATTCAAAGAGTAGGGATGCGTTAATGATGTATGTAAGCACATGGCAGATTCAACCGTACATTGGAGACAGAGCCAAACTGTTATTGGAGGCTATGCT
>NW_022689478.1:0-2320 GCF_011630105.1 Anneissia japonica | reverse complement strand
CTGTATGATTTAATAGTTGAGTTATTTGGATGGCAGTAACGATCGTTCAAATACACGCAAACCCCGCCTTCTATACTTTTTCCGGAATCAACAGTCCTATCTCCTCTCAAAATCTTAAAACCTTCTATAGCAACCTGTTCATCATTGTGTTTGTCAGACAGCCATGTTTCGGTAAAACACATGGCACTTATATTTCTATATTCATAAAGATATAGTGCATTAGCACGTAATTCGTCCATCAGCATAGTGATGACGGTGATGATAATGACGATAATAATAACTATAAATGTAGTAAGGTTGATGATAATGATGATGAATGTTTTAGTGATGAAGTCCATGAGAAAAAACAAGGTCATAATTATGATGGTAATGTTAATTATATATATATATATATATATATATATATATATATATATGTATGTATGTATACATATAATAATACAGTAATAATAATAATAATAATAATAATAATAATAATAATAATAATAATAACAATAATAATAATAATAATACGATGAGAATAATACGGATAATGGTATTACATTGGTGATGAATGCATTATTTATTTGGTCCAATTATAACAGTGTTGATAATATTATTATTAACATTATTTTGTTCCCAAAAAACCTTTGGTCTAAAATTTGATTAAAATCAGTGGTGGCGCCAGCAAGGGGGGGGGGGGATCCACAATTCGTCGGGGAGCATTATAAAATGCCCGTACCAGTACAAGTAACAAAACAGGGAGATATTTAAGTAACGAAAATGGTGATGTTTCATATTTTGATGAGTATACAAGTGAAACGACAGACGAGACAGCAGTTTACACATGTAGAGCTGAGTATTCATTGGAATTTACATGCATAGTAATGAGTCAATTAAATATCGTAACTTACAAGTGAACTGTAAATAACCAGTTAGTGACGTCACCTAACGCAATATTTAAAAACGATAGAAGTCCAATCATTATAACAAATTTACAATTTGATATAGATTAGAAAAATATTAAATTCCAATTAACAACAATTTTGAACAAAGCGGATGTTTAGGAAAGAATAGAATTGCACAGTTTGCACCTCTAGATGGTTTTGATTTTTACATATCTGAGGAAATCTCTTCCTATCATGGTAACAACACCTTTTTTCTCCTTTCCGAAAACCCAGCGCGTTTTCATCGCTATGATGAACGCATTAATGTGAATGTTGACCAAGAGAACATTCAATGTGGGAGGCCATCCATTGGTTTTGCAAAAAGCGTTAATAAAGCATCATTATAGTTCTGAAAGCGTTACTGATTTTGAGCGCCTTGACTCAAACCAGAAGTTCTCACACTTCCATACTGCTGGCAAAACAGTCATGGTTTTGGTGATGTGTACGCACCTTTTTAATTCATTACAAAAATTCTTTAAATTTCATGATTCTCACGCACCCCTATCGCCAAATCCTGCATCCGCCCCAGAACTTATATGCTCACTTATTGTTAATTATTGCCTACAGTACGACCGAATGATACTTTAAACTATTACTAAACATAACCGTCACCCAATTTGTACAATGCCACCAAGCCAAATGGCAGTATACACCATTGTATTCTGTGTTCTGTCTAAAATCAAGAGTTAATGCCAACAATACAACAAAACTTCAAAACTAGTGTAACTAATCCAAACACGAGAAAATCAATGGGGGGAATGCTGTAAAATATCCCGTATGAACAATAACACCCACACAGGCAGTGTTTACCTAAAAACTTCTCACTTGCATCAAAACACGGAAATGAAATATAGATTATAAGTACTTATATAAATCTTGGATTATTTTTTTTTATATTTTTATGATTGATTATTATTCCAGGTATACTGTGTACACCTGATAATTGTTGTTTTCTTCGTTTTCGTCACCATACCTAATATAAAAACATATCATATAGGCAAACAATACAATACTTTTTCATTTATTTACTATATAACTAGTTTAACTGATCCAAACACGAGGGAACCAACAGGAGAACCCTGATATATATCCCGTATGAACTATAGCAACTGCACAAGGAGTGTTTGCATATTTCCCACTATGCATCAAAACACCGAAATAAAATGTTCAGTTATTTATAAAAAAAATCCTGTATAATGATGTAATAGTTAAATATACTTTCATATATTAAAAACATACCTTTCGACTATTAGTGATTATCACCACTTTTATTTGGATTTAAATAATATAGATTTTTAATATTTGTAAGGTATATGCATTTTATAGGATATGAAATCTGCACATATAATTTATATATAATTGTTTTCATTATAACATGTTTTATAATATATAAT
>NW_022689477.1:0-555 GCF_011630105.1 Anneissia japonica | reverse complement strand
GGAACAAGTACCGGGGGTCAAGCAAATAAGCCTATCACGATGTTAAATCAAAGTCATTCAGTTGCGTTACGTACTATACCTATAATAGTAAGCAAAGGTTGTAAACATATGCAGGTAAATGCTTTGTTAGATGATGGTAGTACGCAAAGGTACATAAATACAGACCTGTGTGGGGAGTTGGGGCTCCATGGGGAAAGTGAAGAAATAGTTGTTAGTTTGTTGAATGGTAAAGAAGAAAGGTTTATTACAAGGCCAGTTACATTTAGCGTATCATCAGTAGACAATAGATCGAGAAAATACACATTGGATGCACTTACTGCAAATAATGTAACAGGTAAATTTGAACACCCAGAGTGGAACAGAATAAGCAAAGATTGGGATCATTTGAAAGGCATAGAATTCCCAGTAATTAATACTAAAAGGCAAGTAGTGGATATATTGATAGGTGTTGACCATCCTCAGCTACACACTGCCTTAGAAGAAAGACACAGAAAGCCAGGAGAACCAATAGCCAGACGTACACCCCTTGGCTGGACTTGTGTTGGTAGGGTAAAC
>NW_022689476.1:0-915 GCF_011630105.1 Anneissia japonica | reverse complement strand
GGGAGAAAAAAATGTATATCTTTTTTGATGGGGAAATTCACCCCGCCCCCCTCAGGGACCTCGGACACCCCCGTTGGGCAAATAATGGCACCACCACTGACACCAACATACTGTAGTGTAGGCCTACTACAATTATTTGTGTCTCATACGAAGAAAAATACTTACTCTGGGTGCCATTTCCAAGTACTGTTTTCCTGCTGACATTTGAGTCAGAATCTTGAATTTGTTGTCCTGTAAAACATACACGCCCTGAAAATCAAACAAGACGACGATGTTCAGTATTAGTAATGAGGAAGTTTTGGGCATGGATGTTGGAACTCAGAAAGAACAGCAACAAAGTAGATTAAGATAAATCAAGGTAGGAAAGTGTACCAAGTAGATCAAAGAAAATCAAATCAGATCAACAATATTAGGTAGATGATGGAGGATCAAGGTAGGCAGATTATGGAAGTGGTTTGGTGCAGCGGGAATTCAAGATCAGGGTTTCAATCCTTCGCTGTGCATTTTTACTTGTTTCCTTGAGGAAGGCACTTTATCTGCATTGCTTCTCTCTACACAGGAGTGTAAGTAGGTACCTGGTAGGGTTAAAAGCCAAAATGCGCTGATGTAGCTGCTCTGCAACGTTATGGAATACTCCCCAGGGAGCATGAGTTTGTGATCCACAAGCGTTTAATCCAGTGACCGAATTGATGATGTAGCACATAGAGGACTTAACAATATGCGCTATATAAGCAGGGGCGGATCCAGAAATGTCCAAAAGGGGGGGCCGAAAGTTGGGCCGATTGAGACAACACTGTCGTAGGGGGTCCGGGAGCTTTCCCCCGCGAAATTTTTGTGTTCTAGACGCCCGAACATAACATTTGAGACATTCTGGGCTATTATTTTTTTCTTTTTCCCTCTTTTTTTTTTTTTTCT
>NW_022689475.1:7296-10318 GCF_011630105.1 Anneissia japonica | reverse complement strand
TGGAATAATATAAATTCATAATTTTAGTAGAATATACAAAATATCAATATTACAGTAATAGTAAATAAAAGTAGCTTGGCTTTACCTAGACTAGGTCTCTTAGGCCTATGGTCAACACAACCCAACATTTGTTGATAGTAGAACAGATAGAAAATAGTTATCAGTCCCAAAAAGTGAAATAAATGGTTTTTTTTTTCTTTTTTGGCTATAATAAATGATAAAAAAAGACTACTATGACTGCTTGTAATACAGTAGTACAACATTGTCTAGACTTGGGCCTAGCTTTAAGCTAGGCCTATCCTAGGCCCAGCCTAGGCCCCTCAAGGCCGCGCAAGTCGTGTTAGTCCTGCTGTGCCAGCTGTCGCTAATACGCTGATCGCATAAAAAATGGCTTGCCTATTACGGGATTTTACCAGATTATAAACCAGCAAATTCTTATAAAACTCATAAAAATATTTTGAGATAATAGTGATGTTTTAAAAATAAGTAGTTTTATATTTAAAAAAAATACGATATTTGCGAAATCAGTAATATTTACCGACTATTTTATAATAACTTACGTTTGTTTACATCGACGGCCTTGCTCATGGATACTTCCGGGTTTACGTACTCTGTATTATTTTAATAAATTCGTGTTTCTAATTGTATAATTATATTTTCATTTTAGTACAATAATAAAATATATGTTTTTATACCAACTATATATACTTTTGAATCCCAATGGTATTTAAAAGTATTAAACTGCACTACATTCCAAGCTTGTATAAAAAGATTTCATCACTCGCGAGTGTAGTCAGACAGCGAATAATTTCAAGCCTTCCGCGGTTCATATCGCGTCGTCTGCTAACACTGAGGGCGCTTGACTTTTCTAGATTTTTATTATAGGTTGGAACAGCTGTGCACTTCGTCCTCTCGTCTTTTCAGCACGGGTAGACGACCTTCGCCAACTACTTCCACTGTCCATCCATCCGAACCTATTCTCTCCAATCTGTTTCGCAGTGTTTCGTCATCGTTTAATCTAAACCAAGAAGTCTCAAACCTTATCGTCCTCATCTTGCTTATCGATGACTTTGTCGTTCTCGACATCGACGTTAATGTCGCGTTTCGGTTCTTTCGACATGCTTTTTTTTTTCTTCTTCTTCTTCTTTTTCTTCTTCTATCCAGTAAGTGTGTGTGTGTGTGTGTGTGAGAGTTTGTGTATAATATATGATATGAATTCGTAAACGTCATCGATTCTTTCCTCCTTTTTTCGATGACTTTTTTTGCGATGGTATACACGTCATCGATTCATGGTACGATGACGTAAGAATGCGCGTGTATATATATATATATATATATATATATATATATATATATAGTTTTCAGTCAGTCAGACAGACAAACAGACACAAGAAAAGGTAAAAGCATCATAATGAAAACAAGAGGCATCGATCCTTGTTACAGTATGTTGGAGATGCATTTTGCAGATGGCGACTGCAGACTGATCCACAACGACGATCCGATCGAGAGAGATAGATCGGTTGAGGTGAAACGTCTTCCCGTGTACTATTACGAGATTCGGGCCGTGGACATATTCAACGAAGTGGTCCAGAGGAGGAAGAGAAAATCCGGCGAAGACATCCGCGAGAGAATCGTCGAACTTTACGGACAAGTCATGGAAAGAAACGACACGGAAGAATTCGAGCAAATCCCCGTTTCGGATAAACCGTACAGATACGTTGCGTGTCTGAGAGAATATATAATGGGTGCAGATGACGTCGAGAAGATGAAAAGGTGCGTCGAGGTGTTGCGGCTGTACAGATCCATGTTCCCGCACAAGCGTCGCATTTTCGGCAGCAGTAACGACGACGACCTGGATGCTCTTCTCATCATCGCATTCGGCGTACACGGATGGAAACGATGCGGAAAATTTGATTTTGCCAGACTGTCGAATAAAAGACGTCATCATTTCAAGGAAAATTTGACCAACTCGATCAAGTTTGTTTGGCCTTCCGTGGAACTTCCGTATTACGTTCCCGTGTACGACATTCCAAACCTTTCGAAGAGTGTGTTAGAAACGAACTTTAAGCAATTATGCGATATGATGCACAATGCAATCAATCGTCATCAGATAGTTGCATGTTTATCGTTTTACTGTTCTTTGGAGCATATTTACCACTACACTGAACATTGCTTTCGTTTTCAAAATCGTACCGATGCATTGTTGAATATTTTGTGGAACGAGTATTAAAATACAAAAAGCAAAGCAAAGCTTTAAAAAAAAACACATGGCTCTTGATAGTTTCTTGACTTTTGTGGTATTGGGGGTGGTGATGATGATGATGTGTTCGGGTCTGACGATAGATAAAAAGTTTGTGATGGTCATTTATCGGTCATCTTTTCATCTTCGATGCGAACACGGAAACAAGGCATCCGACATTCGATGGTCTATTCCGGATCGAGATATCGGACGTGCTATGGTCAAGGTGTCGTGCGATCGCACCACGAGCGTGCTCGAGGTGATAGCCGTAGATCCCGATGCGTCCGACTTGTACTTTTGCTACCTGCACGAATACTACCTGGAAAGCAAGACGTGGAAAGTATTGCACGAATACGCTCACGTTTTGGTCGGGGACTTTTACCCGACAGACCCTTTCCCTCTAATCAATCGCAGTATCATGTACTGCCGCACGCGAATTCTGAGAGACGTCGAATTCGATCGAGACGATTTCGTGAAATACCGCGTGTGTTACGCCACGGTATCCGCGCGAACGCCCTTGCCCCAACGAGGTTGCATGTCGGATTCCATATCGTCCGTGGTTGTATCGGAATCTTCGAACGTTCGATCGACATGCCAGGACACGATCGATCCGGGAATGTGTTGCTTGATGTCGGACAACCCGTGTCGGCGGGGTCGGTTGGCGAATACCGCCGTTCTGGTGGCGGACGCCACGGTGGTGCAGGTCGGCGGATCGATACGACTTACTTGTCACTTTCCGGTTTATACTTTTATCTCGTGGAGGATTCCGGACTTCGGTAACAC
>NW_022689475.1:3162-5311 GCF_011630105.1 Anneissia japonica | reverse complement strand
GGTGTATAATATGTGTATATAGGCCTTTATATTTTAAGGCGACAGGATCGTGAAGAAAGAAAATGAGGAAAAAACAGATAAGAAGAAAAACAGGATGATTCTTCCAAGTATATTTGGACACTGGATGAGAATTTGGAAGAAGAGAGAAAAAAAAAAAAACACACAAAACTTTCTTTTTCGAATTCCATTAAAAATGGTCGCAAAATGCAATGCAAGTGATATGTGTGTGTGTGTGTGTGTGTGTTTGGATGGGGGGTGTTGGGTGGTAGAGGGGAAGAGCAAAAACACGAAGCCACGATGGAGAAAGGTAAGACACTATCGAGCAACTGAATGATTTTCATCCAAGTATATGCTGGTGTATAATATGTGTATATAGGCCTTTATATTTTAAGGCGACAGGATCGTGAAGAAAGAAGAAAAAAAAAAAGACCTTCAGATAAGAAGAAAAACAGGATGAATTAGATGAAAGTAGCAAACGACAACTTTCTTCTTCGAATTCCGATTAATATATTCCACGTATTTATGTGGAAAACGGAATGAGTACCGCTGGACGTCAATTTTGACAAATTAATGCAGCTGAAAGTGTAATACTATATGCAGTTAAGAAAGATAAAATATAAAAGTGTTAATTTGAGACGGACAAGAAACTTGTATCGTCATAGAAATGCAAATAAGATCAGATCCGAAGAAAAAGAACAAATTCGGGGGAGAGGTGTAGCACGGAATGGTTGCTGTTAGGGGGGTGAAAATGTGACATTGAATGGAAGACTTATACCGTATTCGGTAGCCTCCTTCTTCAAACTTCATTTAATGAATTCGAGTGACAATGCAAATAGAAAAAGGCGTGAGAGAGAGACAGACAGAGCGTGTGCAAAAGACGATGGTACACATTTCTTCACCATTTTGCTGGAAATGGATTATAGTATTTGATGTCCCTCTTCTTCGAATTCCATTTAACGTACGTCAGATGTATGAGGTTTAAAGATGCAATGCAGTTTTTTTCAACTACCATCCAATCGAAAGAAAAAATGTTTTAATGGAATAAAACATTCTGTTAAGCGATGAAGGCAGTCAGTTCTATCGAGAGAGAATTCAACGATCCTCTGTTTAGATCAAATTCATGAAGGTATTCTATTTCATCCTGAGAGGAGAGGACATGGCTCAACTTGTCTGAGTCAAACTACCCAGCGCGTTAATGTGCAGCAGGATAGTGTGCTTCTCTGTTAGATGCGAAGTTGTGCTGATACAATAGTTCTATTTTATCAGTGTTTGAATCAATTCAAAGCATTTCTTTAACTGATTATGATTGCTGTAATTGCTAGCTACACAAAGCTGGTTACATGCTATGCTCTGGGCTGTGACACTACTAGTTGTACTCTTCCTTTCAAGAATGGATTTTAATACACCTAATTTGCATGTGAATGCACATGCAATTCAGTACAGCAGAGCTGTTTTGCTTAACCTGCGAGACTCATGCCAGGGATCTAGGCCTAGCTCAGGGACTTGGTCAACCATCAAGGCACTTGGACTGACAAGATACAAAATTAAGCTCAAAGGATGCAGAGGTGGAAAGAAGAAGCAGAGAAGTAACAAAGCAACACGTTTAAAGGAAGAACCTAATTCAAGATTTTATTTTGGTCTTTTTAATTGCCGCTCAGTTTGCAACAAGGCAAATTCAATCTCGGACATGATAATTGAATCATCATTAGATGTTGTTATTCTCACAGAAACATGGCTTCGCAGTGATGTTTCTAATGGGTCTGTTTTAACTGACCTTTGTCCTGAAGGATATAAAATTGCTCTTAAATCCCGTGAGAATAAGAGGGGTGGCGGCATTGCTATAATTTATCGTTTATCTATGAAACTGGTGGTTTTTTCTCATACATTTTGCCCGAAATCTTATGAGTATCTATCCTGCCGGATAGCTACATGTAATAGTAGAAATATTTATATTTGTGGTGTGTATACGGATAGCTACATGTAATAGTAGAAATATTTATATTTGTGGTGTGTATAGACCTCCAGACAAATCGGTTCCATTATTCCTTGAAGAACTTGAACTACATCTGTCTACTATCTCACCTGAATATTCTCCTGACATTATTGTTGCTGGCGATGTTAACATACACATAAATGAAAACACAAATAC
>NW_022689475.1:0-1387 GCF_011630105.1 Anneissia japonica | reverse complement strand
CTGTTCCTGAAATTAACATAAATTGTAATGGTATTAACATATATCCTTCTACTTCGGTTCGGAACTTAGGGGTCATATTTGACAAACATCTTGACTTTAGCAACCATATATCATCTGTATGCCGATCGGGTTACTTTCATCTTCGCCGTATCTGTTCCATTAGACCTTACATTTCATCTTCTGCTGCTGCTTCTCTTGTTCATGCTTTTATTTCATCCAAACTTGACTTTTCCAATGCATTGCTCAATGGTTTACCTGCTAGTAGCATTAGACACCTTCAGAAACTCCAGAACTCTGCTGCTCGTGTTGTAACATTGTCTAAAAGGTTCACCCACATTACGCCAATTTTAAACATTCTTCACTGGCTTCCAGTTGATAAGCGAATCATTTTAAAAATTCTTCTTCTCACCCAAAAATCTATCCATGGTCGTGCCCCAATTTATCTCTGTTCGCTTATAGACAAACAGGTTTCTTCCCGTTTTACTCGTTCTTCTTAAACCCTCAAACTTGTTACTCCACGAGTCAAGCATATTCGTACCGGTGAACGCTCTTTTTCTTTCTCTGCTCCTAAACTCTGGAACTCTCTGCCTCCTCAATTACGTATCATTTCTGATCCGCAATTATTCAAATCTACTCTTAAATCATTCCTCTTCAAATAGATCAACTTCTTTCTAACATCCTCCAGCGCCGGTGACAAGCCAGTTTTGTTTGCTTTAATAGGCGCTTAAAAAATGTGTATTATTATTTATTTATTTAAATTGACACGAGCCAACGTTTATTTTTTATTTTATTTATTATTTTTGTTCAGTTAAATAACAAGAAGAAATATAATACCTTGTTCTAATGTATAATAAGATCAAATATTTGTTAACAAAAAATAGTAACAGAATCTTTTGAACACCTCATTTAACTTTAAATGAATAACGTTTATTTTTCAATGTTTCGAAATAAATGAAAAAATACATTGTAAAAATTGTTTTTTCGTCAAATTATTGTTTGGTCTCGAATCCGTATTTGAGTCGAAGCGCAGCGTCGTTCCTCATACGATTGTCTATGTTGGACCACGTGATGGTCATTTACTCCAGAAAGAAGAACGTCTGTCGCAGACATCGATCCAGAGCGGCGACGTCGGCGAGACCCCGCGCAACCCTCAGACGCCAAGACTTGGAAGCCATCGAGATCAGGTCTTGGGAGTAACTTTTCAATTTATCCTCGGCGTATCTGAACGGAACAAGAGAATCTCCGTACCTGAAACAGAATATGTTCGGACGACTCGAGAGATCGGCGTGCCACTCGGCGACGGCATCTTCGTCCGAGTCGCACGTCAGGTCGACGGGTTGGAAGTCGTCGACTTCTTCGAGGTCGACGAAGGGGAACACGTAACCTT
>NW_022689474.1:0-1093 GCF_011630105.1 Anneissia japonica | reverse complement strand
TACATAATTATTACACAACAATTGCGTGGAGCAATTCTAATATCTTAATATCACTACCATTTTATGGATAACTGGTAGTCAGAGAATGCTTCCTGATTATTACTTGTAGTATTAATATTATTGTTTAGATTAACACGGCATAAAACTGCTTTCAATGCTACTATTAGTAAGATTGTACCATGCAGTACCACTCGCCGCTATTGTATATACTGTACACAATGAGATGCAGTTGACAATACAATGTACACCCACACCTATATTCTTATTTTTTCAGTCAATGATACTTTATCATAATCAATCAAACATGTGTAGACTGTGTTGCTAAAAGCTAAAATGCCACAGAATGAATATAGGTTGTAGATATTGTCAGAATATTAAAACAGATTGATTTTATAACTGATACTTATAGGTGCAATACTGATTAAAATTTTTCTTTCCTGTTGAGGAATTGATCAAATTTGAGAATTAACTCTGCAATCATGATTTTCTACCTATTTCTCTACAAAATTAATTTAGAAACATTACATATAGCTTTTTTTTAAATAGTTCAAGCTATTATTGATAGTTTCAAAACACGGCCATGCTAAGGCAAGACTTTTTTTATACCTTGTTTGCAAAATTTTTTGAATCGTCAGCAGAAAGCAGAAAAAATGTGGCAAAGACAATACAAACCAGTCATTGAGTTTTAGTTATCAGTACAGGGATAAAACAGAGAAAGGTGCAATATTGGTCATTTTAGGGTTTGTTACTGATATTTCTTGAGTTAAGACATAGCTATTTTTAAAATATTTTTACAAAAAACCACGCTATGTTTATGATATTGATGCTATATTTGATAGTTTCTTCTTTTTATTACCCAGTCAGCAGCAGCTGACTGGGTTCTGTTTCTTAGCAGGTTCTTTCTTTCTTTCTGGCAACATTTTAAAAGGCTACTAGTGGCAAACTACTGGACCGATTTAATTAAAACTTGGTCAGTAGGACCGGTGCAACCTCCCATTTATGTGTTGTTCACAACTTGGGGTCAAAGGTCACATAAGGGGCATTAGGGTAAAAAAAACAAAAAATCGTATAAAAGACTACTTGTCTCACAAAT
>NW_022689472.1:30954-32151 GCF_011630105.1 Anneissia japonica | reverse complement strand
AACAATCTGGAGGTGGGTGGCCGGCTGGGTCCCCTTGAATTCGGTACTTGGTACTTATCAGTTGGAGGATCTATACCACCTCATCCCCACCGTGGTTTGCCAATCCCTATATTGTGGTCCAAAAGTAAAATTTTGCTGTATGTTAAGCCATACGAAAATTTTTTATTCCGGGACCACGCACCTCCTGCCGGCAAATAGGAGCCAACGTGGACTCAAAATGTTTCATCATATTTGTAAATTCAGCCTTCCGTATCTCTCTGGTCGTAAGTATATTTTTTGTGAAGAAATGTTAATGAACATTAAAGAACAGGAAATGTTAATTTGACTTGCAGGTTTCTTACAACCAAATACAGCAAATCTGTTTTTAACATAAACTAATCTATACACATTTGTATTGGTGTCAGCAAAAGACTGATGACATTTTCGACTAATTTAATTGATATTCATTTATTCCATAGTCTAGCCGTTCAATAAAACCTACACCAATAATGCACACGATCAATACATGGACGTGAGCGTAGCCTGTAATTTTGCCTACTCATTAGCGTAAGCCGAGCCACAAAGTTTTAGAAAATGACTGATATTATTTTATTTTACTATGAAAGACTTCGTCCCATTGGAAAAATGTTTTTTAAAATTTAAAATTATGATCTCACAGAATACATAATTAATTTTTCTAAACATCATGATTATTTACTGCCCTCTAGTTTCAGAGATTTATTACGGGCTCTAAACTCCTTTAAAGACCGTCTGCTCATGGAGTTATAATTATTTTGATCTCTGTGTGAGTAACTATTTTTATTATTTTGTCCAGCCTTTATGTAGTTTTAAATTATATATTGTTAAAAGATCACTTTTGTTTAGTAAACCTATAAATAACTATTGCTAGTTAAGTGGCTTATTGAAAAGATGAACTGTGTTCAACTGCTTCAACGTGGCCATATCTTTTTCACTCATGTTCTTAATGTCGTATAAAACCCAATATTAAGTAATTTTATTTTATACAAGTATTTAAAAACACCTTTACAGAGTTAAATGACACTAACACACCAAGTATTGTTTAAAACTTTATTTTTAAAAAAGTAAATGCAATATTTATTGGAACATAAAGCGATTGTACTCAAGATATTGCTATTTTAATTCATAATTTTATTTCACTCAAAACGTAATGAGTCTGGTAGGTAAAAAGGGGAATAT
>NW_022689472.1:29373-30939 GCF_011630105.1 Anneissia japonica | reverse complement strand
AACAAGATGCCTACCAGAGATTTACACCAAATAAAGTTATTCTGCGCTATCTTTAAATTCAGAATAACATTTTTTAGGGAATTAAAATTTTAATGTGTACATTTTGTGTCACAACAAAAATGATCATCTAATTTAATACCTAGACTCGTTAGTGCAATGGTTTACTTCTCGAGAGAAAGTCCGACTTTGGAGTGACGATAATGCAATCCTCAGGTTAGGCACACAGGGCGACTGTTTCCAATACTTGGACTTTAGATATTAACCATGTTATATATTTGATTATGTATAAGACGACCCCTGAGTTTGAGAAGATTTTTGGACAATTATTGACTGGGAATATGTTAGTAAATTCACATGTTACGCACAATCTGAACGTAAGACGAACATGATTTTTGAAAATCCAGAAATGTATATAATGTGCGTATAGGACGACCCCACGTTTTTCGATCCTAAATAGTTGTTTTAAAATTCGTCTTAAGGCCAACTCAGACAGCGTCGGCCGACGCAGCCCGACGCGATTTGTTGTCGCGTCGGGTCTGTGTGAGTTGAACGCAGACGCGATGGTGTGCGTCGGGGGCAGTCGCGTAGTAGAATATTAAACGTGTTTAATATTTCTCACGACGGCTTAAGACTGTCCCCGACGATAAATCTGGTCGGGCTGCGTCGGCCGACGCTGTCTGAGTTGGCCTTTATACGACAGAATATAGACACAATTGAAATCCAGCCATCACATCTCCGCGTTGTTGTCGTGGAATAGCATTAGAAACATTGTCGCAACCTGTCTGATATCATTTTTGCTTCTATATCAAAATTTACTAATGACTTGTAATCAAACAGATATGTATTCACACGGTACATTTCATCAAGCTAAAGCCTTGGTTTAAAAGAATCGCTACAATTTTTTTTTTAGGCAATCGTCACAATCATCGATGCAATCGGGAAAGCACCCCGATATCGACCAACCAATCAGCATCAACAAAAGCTGTCGGCTAAATAGCGTGTATCGATTTTGTGGAAACCATGCATCGGGGTTCATTTGTTGGCATTCTTCTGTCGGCACTTTTGTTTGTTACTATCAATTTGTTTTTATCTGAAGCGACGGCACAACCCATCAACATTTCTTTGCAACCCAAACAAGATGTGTATAAGAGACAGATCTGGAGGTGGGTGGCCGGCTGGGTCCCCTTGAATTCGGTACTTGGTACTTAGCCTGTCTCTTATACACATCTAGATGTGTATAAGAGACAGGGATTAGAATAAACAGCCTAAACAAGTAAACAGGAAGGCCAAAACTAAATTTTATAGAGGCATGCCTCAATAAATAAGCCAAACGATTTATCCAGAATAAATTGAAATGCCAACAGTTTAATTTAGTGTACTGGGAGAACGTTTCTAATATTAAGTCCCTATGGTGTGGTGGTTTTAAGTAAAAGTTCCCAGTGATTCTCTTTATCTTTGCGATTTTTGTCGCTCCAATTGGCATTATGGTCAATTGCAATCACTCTGAAATTTGAAATTGAATGACCAGCTAAATTGAAATGTTCGGCTACTGGTTGATCAAGCTTA
>NW_022689472.1:26093-28828 GCF_011630105.1 Anneissia japonica | reverse complement strand
TTATTGACTTATTTGAAGTCACGGTCTGGATAACTGGAAATTACCTTGTTAACATCAAAATAATTATGTTAAAAGTAGTTAATTCATTATTGTAATTGTTTTATAAATTGTAAAGTGTTTATTAGCGAAGAATTTTGTGTGCCTCGCATAATAGCCTAGATGTGTATAAGAGACAGGGCAAAAAGGCAGTAGACAAGCAGCATGCAAAAGGCAACCGACTCTGAATTGTGATTTAATTATTTTATTTTATTGATTAGTCAGGGTCTACCAACAATATTCTTCAAGGTGGAGATTTTCATCTTGTTTCTTGGTCTCGTGACTTCATTTTTAATCATGGGGTATATGCCAAGTGGTGAAGTCCCCATTCGCAAACTGATCCTCTCCCACAAAACTAATGTACTCCTGGTGAATAGTGTGGCGAGGCACCCAGACGGTTAGTGTGGAAAAAATGATCGCTCGTCTTGTGTGTGTGTGTGATCTCGTCTATACATATTGCGTGTAGTAGGCTACTTAACCTTAACTTCCTTTTGGATTCTATCTAAGAGTTAATAGCCTCCTATTAATTCGAAATAAAAAAAAAATCTTGAAGAGAACTCCTCACCCAAAATCACCCACGCCCCATCCCCCACACTCAATGCTTTGCACCTTGCATCATCCACCCCATTGCTACATTCTAGATCAGCCACTGCATTAAATGTTTTAAATATACACACAAAAAAAAAATACTTATAAAATGATTATAATTATTATAGAACGCCTCCTAATATCCCCTGGTCCCAATGTTTTGCACTGCCTGTCTTTCACAGTATAGGCCTATCACGGTATGCAAAACTACAAGTGATTACCCTATAGGATTGGATTGGATTTATTTGGTGTAAACACCAAGGAGCCCACACAATATGTATTGTGTCCCTCTCTGGTGGTGATTGGGCAGTAAACCGGGAGACAATACCCTACTTTATTAAGAAGAGTGTACTGCATTCTTTGGTGGGCAAACATTTTGCTCTAATTGAAGACCCTCCATTGAACTTTCAAGAAAGCAATGAATGCAGATGAATCAGCACTAAACAAGGTGATTTTAGGCAAAATCATAGATCTAATTAGTCTGTGACGTATCATAAAAAGTAGAACTTAAATAAAATAATTGTCTTTAAAAATGGTCAATTGTATTGTATTTATTTTAAATCAATCAAAAATGAAATTCTTTATAATTTGATTTGCTATAAATCATACCTTTTTATATAATTTGGCATTACAGTCAGACAATTAAGTAAAATATTTATATAAAATACAATAATTATAATAATTATAGCGCATTTATTCGAAAAAGCACCCCGGAGCATTTATTGTTCTGATGGGATTTTGAGGAGCCAGCGTTTGACTGGTAATGTAGTCTATTATAAGTAATGGTAAAAAGTGTTTTTGCACGGCTTTTAAATCCAGGCTAATTTGAAATTAATTTAATTCCACTAGGGTAAACATTGATAATTAATTCAAATGCTGAAAATAATGTTTTTTCCATTTCATCCGTCCATAGTTGCTACTGTAGAGACAATTGGAAGAAAAATCCAACGTCTAGGCGTTTATTCCATGACCTTTTTTGGGTGGGGGTGAGGGGAGACGTTTGTTCAAACTGGAGCATTTATTTAAATAAATACTGTATAATTATTAATTGTATTTAAAACATGATGGATTACAAGATGTTAGCCCATAAATTAATTATTATTAGTGTTTTATGCATTTTAAATTATGACGTTTACTCTTTCAATTGTGTATTGAATAATGTTTTTTAAATTGTCTTTGCTATGTTTATTTTGTGAAAAAATAAATAAGGTCCTCCCTCCATGCATGGGGCGAATGGCCAGAGTATGAGTAAAAATGAATATTACATAACCTGTCATTCATTATTGACTTATTTGAAGTCACGTCTGGATAACTGGAAATTACCTTGTTAACATCAAAATAATTATGTTAAAAGTAGTTAATTCATTATTGTAATTGTTTTATAAATTGTAAAGTGTTTATTAGCGAAGAATTTTGTGTGCCTCGCATAATAGCCTCGCATTATAGCCTAGGTTGGCCTTAGAGAGAATGCTAGACCTAACCTCCTCCGGGGCCTAATAATAAGGTCTAGCCAAGGTTTATTATTGTTCTGTTAGGATGGCCATACTTTATAAATTTGTATAGGCCTAGTTCTGATGTTCTTTATTCTTTTTTTCAACTGACAGTGGCAGATCTAGTATTATATATCCCCACCCACCCAAGCAGTCCATCTTTCCATTGATGTTATAATCACTGATCCTCTTACTCACATTTTGTACCACTAACCTTGAATTTTCTAATCAAAAACTAATATTATACTGACTATTAGCAGCATATCCTGGATGATAATAATGTCTGTGAAAAGACGTTAAATATACTATATGAAGCAGAAATTAAAAAAAAAACTTTTGCGTACCCTAACGTTATGCATTTTTTAAAGGAATGGAATAATTACTCGACAAATAGTTGTTACAACGCCGCATAGTGGGCCAGAATAAATTCAAAGTGTGCCAAAAGTCGAAAATAGGTAATGTGACAACTTCAACTTTTAAAGGTTGTTTGACGTCGAGAACATCCTAAATTATATTAATCCACCAATAATTTCATATTTAGTGAATTTTCATAGTGTGATATAACCATGTCAACATGAAAAAGTTGTATTTTACTCGTAAAATGATAAAATTGACAGTTTT
>NW_022689472.1:21914-25498 GCF_011630105.1 Anneissia japonica | reverse complement strand
ATTTCAGAAGTTGAGAAAACCCGTTTCCCGACATATAGGAATCAACATTTTCCCACCACCGCCCTATTTGGGGTTCATCGGTTCATGGAAAACAAAATAGGTCTACGTATGCAACTACTCTTTTTTTATACACACATAGGCCTGTTTACTGTAATAAGAATGACAAAGTTGACATGACTGTTTTCAAGGGAGGGAAAGAACTTAAAGGTCATTACAATATTTTCATTTCTCGCCATTTAGGAAACAACATTTTTCCGGGGAGGACCTCGACCCCCTTTCATTTTGAGGTCAATTATTCTAGGAATCATTTTTTTCCCACACTTTCTCTTTTGTTTTTATTTTTTTTTAAATTTTTTTTTAACATTTTGACTCCATCCTAAATCTGAAGCCAAATTGCCTCTGGAGATTATAAGGGCATCCCAAGGTGAGTGATGGGATGGGGGTAAATGCCCGATGAAGTGGGACCGCTCATTTAATTTCTTTTTTTCATTTATTTATTTAGCATCCATTCAAATACAACAATTATTGCTCACGCAAATTATAGCAATATTAGGTACATTCAGTCTGTTTGACCGTGATCTTTTGTGCTTATTTTCACTGGTGAGGGCTGACTGATGGGGTGGACGCGGACTAAGGGGTAATGCAGGTGTCTTCTTAACACTCCACCTTCCACCCTTTTCTTTGAAGAAATGTATTTTAATAATGTCACATAAAGTGTAAAAAGTTTTAATTTGAATTTGCCGGTCTAGAAACCCTCATTCGTGTCATACTGAGCTCTGGCAAGTTATTCTGTCTAGATCTTAAATTTTACGTCGACCAATAAAAAAATATACTTTAATGACGTCATAAATATTTATATATGCTTGCTTTGAAATCTACGGGTAAGAAAACCCCTCATATGTTCTAATAACCAAGGTAATATGAATCTGCCTAGGTATTACAATGAATATTTTACTCATCCAACCAAAAAAACAGTAATTTGATGACGTCATACATATTTAAAAATAGTTTAATTGATTTCAGCAGGTTTGAAAACCACTAAAACAGTCTTAATATGAACATAATCAGTTTTTTCTTATGAGTATTGACTTTTGGCACACTTTGAAACAATTCTGGCCCACTGTGCGCCGTTGCCTGGAATTAATACAAGACAAAAGACAGACGAATCGATTGCACATCTCCTGAAAAATGCGTTTTTCTGTATTATTTGCTGTCAGTGATCGTTCAAGATAACCAGACTGATTTCCAGTGCATGTGATATTCTTGGGAAATCAGCCAGGCTAATGTAAACACCGAAAGTGGTATATTGTTTGTTTGTTTGTTTGGTTTTTTTTTTGGCAATTCAGCTAGCATGCCTATTAGTAAACTATATACATTAAACTAACAATTTATAATTAAATGCTTCAGCAATTAACCCTCAACTTTATTACTCTTGTACCTGAATGGAATTTCAAAAATACATCCACCTTCGTCATTATTGTTATTCTACATTATCCACTATTAAACATGCTCTTATTCACTCCTCCCTAATGAATATTTTCTTAAGCACCCATCTTTTGTGTTTTATATTTTTATTCTGTATTATTTATGTAATGTAGTTGTAGCATCAAATTTCATGTACACCTTGTTATGTGGTCATAACAATAAATGTTTAACTTATATTATCTTAACTTATCTGAAATCTTAATAAACATCCCTTGCTCCTAAAAAAAATTATCAGTACAGTATATCAACGACTTAATTTTCTTTCAGTTGCATCAGTTATTCGTGAGAGTAATAGTTAATTATTATTTCAATATTGTCTTCCAATAATTGTACTCATCTAGGCTTCGTTCAGGGGTTACTCTGAATAATATTTTTTTCATTCAAAAAGTGCTCCTTGAATTTTCCAAGTTACTATAAGTGCCTCCTATATTCCCACTGTTTTCTTAAGCTCCCCACTTGAATAAGCGCTTCTCAAATGGTGTAAAACAAAATTTTAAGTGCCCCGGGCGCTTGTTTGTGCAAGTATTGTACAGTAAAACAAATTAAAGTAGTTTTCTGGGAATACTAATGTATTATTAACTTTAAATTTACTTTCTGATTATTCATAGCCACTAGTGTATGGTGGTGGTTTGTCGCCACCTTCTCAAATGGCCATATTTCCTAAAGAAAATGCTCTACACCAGCGTTAAATTCAGTCAGGGCCAGGTCTTGTGTGCAAGAAACTACTGACTATATTATTTTAAAAAAAAGACTATTAAAGTAATGTAAATTATTTGCTTTTACTGACTTTGTTAACTGTATATAAAGGATTTAACTTGATATATCAAATCAGACAACAGCAGGGACAGAATAGCACCTTCACTCAACCATCAATTTGATTTATCTTTATTTTCATAAAACATTACCAGGTTTGACTTCCAGTTGTATTTTACAGTATACAGATTAATCATTTAGAGCATGATCAAGAACAAGTATCAAACAACTGCTTAATTACCAATTTATTTGAATAAACACCCCATCCAAAGCCTCATTTGTAATAAATACCTCCCTCAAATAAATGCCCCAAGTTTTTATATTTTTCCTCGAATAAGCACTGCCATCCCTTCCCCCACCAAATGACTGTAAACAAAATCATTCTCAACACTTTCTATTAAGAATAAGCTACTCCAGTAGAATTACATTTTTTAACGTGGTTTGAATCAATATGTCTATGATTATGCAGTAACATATTTTGATAGTAATTATGTGTTGCATTTTCACATTAAGGAACGTTTATTTGAGTATAGTGTATCCTTGTATAATGTATCCTTTGTATATTAAAGAAAAACCCACCCCTGAATAACCACTCCCTTAAAAACCTTTCTCAATAATTATTTATTCGAATAAATATGGTACATCAATATTAATCTTAAACAAAGTACCACACAGTACATGTTCTAAATACTAGTGTCCAAGTACCTTAGTACTTGGGTTTCTGGGATGGGTAATTAGAGTATTAGTAGGAGTGCTAGTTAAATACAAAAAATACATTTTTAAATTATTACATTTCTACATAAATTTGATTTGACATCAAGATAACCCAATACAGCTGATTTCCACTGGTATTTGTTAGGCGAGACTTTCTTTATTCTGCATAATAATCATAATGACCTAAATTCTTTTTTTTTTATCTTCCTTTGTTTTTTGGGCTCATTGAATATACTGTTTTACAGCTGTCTCTTATACACATCTAGATGTGTATAAGAGACAGGGTTAAATGATTCAAATTTATATAACTAGGATGAAATATCTTATATTTGGAGATTTCAAGCCAGCGGAGGGCGTAATAAAAATGAAGAAAAACTTTTATTATTTTTTTTTAAATTTCCACGTTTTCATTATAGCGTCGTTTGCGCTAATTGGCCAAAAATAAAATTTTATTTTTATTCGAAACCATCAGTATTTGTTAGACAAAGTGTTATATATCGGTTGGTTGTTGGTGACTTTAATGAGTAGTATGACACAGTTCCTTTTAGTTCACTGCAAACTTTTTATTAACGCAAACTGTACATAGTTACAATCAGCTAAACTCCAGGTTTCAGATGTTAGAGAACCCTTTT
>NW_022689472.1:18446-21251 GCF_011630105.1 Anneissia japonica | reverse complement strand
GTATACTCAAGTTGACCATTAAAACTGTCAATCCAATTTAAGGCATTTATCAGGTGAAGGGTATCGATTCCAATGGTTATGCAAGTTAATACCATTGAACCTTAATACTACATTACATCCCTTTCAATTAATTTTTTTTTTTTTAACATCAAACACGTTATATTTTCATTGCGGATTTTTAGGGCTCAGTACGGACACCAGAAGTATGCATTTTCTTTTAGTTTTAAGGCATATGCGGATTTTATAAGTCCGAAATGACGATATAACGTGTTATCATAACATAAAGGTAAAATGTACTACAATGTGTAGTAGGCATAAAGCAATATAACAATTCATAAAAAAATTAAATCGTTAAACATAAAAAATCATAGCATATAATACAAGTGGTGCAAGATGAATACGTGTCAATTTCCATCATTTACTCATATTCACTCTCTCTTTCTCTTTCTTTTTCTTTAAAAAAATACAAATGAATAACATTTTTGATTTTCGAGGTTAATCAATACTAATTTTAGTCTTCAAAAATAAAGTAGCATCTCTTCATTAAATACAAGTACCCAAAGGAATGATTTTAGTGGCATAATGATGGGGCCTGGCGGTGAAAACAATTTGTTGGCCCCTTGCATTCTGTACAATTCCAAAAATATTGTGCGACTATTTAACAATAGTATTTGCACACACTTAATAGCTTTAATATTTGTATGCAACATATAAATTAAGTATATGAATTTCATTAGCATGCAGTTCCAATGAAGATATGCTATATAAATAAACATTATCACCCCCAAATACTGGTATGAGAGAAAGAGGAGAACGACTTTCTAATAGGCCTTTAAAAAAAAGCGCCAATTTCCAATTTAAATTTTATCATTGTCTATGGTCTCAAGCATTTCTAAACAAAAAAACTAAACACCACCCCCACTTGTTGCGTGACATATCCCATGGCACCCTCTACCCAGATTTTTATCTACATTTGTCCTAGTCATATAAGGTACCAACATTTTAATAGTTTAAAAGAGACAGACAAAAATTTACTTTACCAATACTAATTTTTAAGCCTACGACTTCTGAATCGCTTTTTCTTCTGGTCATCTCTAATAGGTTTTCAAGAAAATACCAATATAAAGATGGTTAGGTAGACAAAATAATTCATTTCATTAATAAAATATCACTTTGATACCACAAGTTATATTGCTCAGAAACGTCTGAATAACATCAAAGACAATCTGAATAAAATGATAATCGTTCTTTATGGTCTACTCGATGGTCCATTTCCATCCAAATATCCGATTTATTACTAGGGCTATACACATTGTTTTAATCGATTTTAACATGTATTTATATACTGTAATGTCTTTACATGTCTTTCATAAGCGGCAGCCCTACTATGGTGGTTAATTATGTATTTCATTCTTTATTGCCATGTGGTGGAGGCAGATTCTATGGCGTGTGGGGATGCAGCCGGCTGGGGTGGGGGCCCATCACTTTCGAAAATGTACCAAATGTATCCGGGGCTGCCAGTGACTGACTAAAAATTTGGGCTTTTGGGATGGGCACTTTTGGTGAAGTTCTAAATTAATAGATAATGGATGCTTAAAAAAATGCAATTTCTTTTTTATACAACACAAATGTTATGAATTTAATTGCTACAATTAATGCTGTAGTCAGAATAGTGGCATGGAAGTCAACTATCAAGGCATTGATAATTGTACAACACTCATTAAAACTGGGGCAGTGACTAGGGTTTCACTTAATGATTGAGCATTTGTACAATAAACTAGAGCAGTTCCTCTTTTGAGCACATAAAAAACTACCTCAGTTTAAAAAGCCCTAAAATGTGCCTATCCATATTAATAACCAAATGCAAAATGCTACATAAAACTCCAGTAATTGCTGAGGGTTTGATTTTATTGATTTTTGCTCCCTTAAATTTGCCTAAGACGAATTTGCATAATAATCATAATGACCTTACAAATTCTTTTTTTTTTCTTCCTTTGTATTTTTTGCTCATTGAATATACTGTTTTACAGCTTTTACTTCTTGTCGTTTTCAGAAATCCCCTCAAGAATTGGTGTATTTATCAGGAAGGCCTGTACAGTCTTCTTGCCTATAAAAAAATGAAAAACATATTATGTTTTTATAGTAATACATTAGTTGAAAGCATCATCAAATATATTTAAAAACGTTCTGTTACTAGTACGTTTCACGATTTTAGACACGCTCTGTGTACTGATCATAGCCGACAGGCTTGTTTGAAACGTGCAATGGCTTTAGTGATAATGGAGTTGTTTGCCTATATAATTGCGTATCATTCTTTCGATCAGTTGGACATCTTTTCGTGTGTAGCGCATGCTTAGTACACGTACTACCATGGAGGAAATTTCATTTGAGTGATTCTCTGCACGTGATGATTGGGCCTGTTTTGGCCTTATCAAAATCATTTGCATGGTGAGGTGGTTGGCAGCCTAGTGTCTGTCGTGGACAGGCCTACACCAATTGTTCAGTAGATAGAAATTTGTTTTGTAAATGATTCTCAAAAAACTGCCAAAAAAAATAAAGTAAGAATTTAACACTGTGTAGGCATCAAATACAAAATTAATTTTTATTCGCTACCTGTTAAACTTAGCTGTAAGTATAACTTTGGTCGGGCAAGTGTGTCTGATGCGAATTGTGAATTGGTGCTAGAGTTCGCAATTCGCTCTGGGAGTGTATATTTTTATTTGGCTTTGCATAGTATAGCCCAAATTAGACCAATCTGGGATTGGCAATCTGCAAAACAATGTTTTGGATAGGCAAATTATTATT
>NW_022689472.1:15186-18380 GCF_011630105.1 Anneissia japonica | reverse complement strand
TCAATAATTTATTATCAAGATCTGTATATTAAAAATAATTTTAATATACTTTTGATAGTGATTGATATTTTTCAGAAATGTACTTCGATACAGTAGAATATGCTGATGTTGTGTGGCACCCAGGTCTCACTCAAGATTAAAGTAACACCATTGAAGTGATACAGAAAAGAGCATGCCATATTATCGTAGGCAGAAACTTCAACTCTTATGAACATGCTCTTGGCCTTTGTGAACTCGAACTGCTCTCGGAAAGGAGGGTGGGACACTGTCTCAAATTCGCCAAGGGTCTCACTTCAACATCACATTCTTATGATCTTGTACCACGTACTCCTTACCACAGCCACAATAAAAACTTCCGCAATGGTAACAAAATCACACAATTTAACACAAAAACCAATAGATTTTTAAACAGTCCAATCCCTTATTATATTAAATTACTTAATGATTTATAACTTATTCAGTAATATTACATTTGATGATTTGAGTGTGCCACCCTCCTTCCCGATTTGTGCCACCAATTTTCGGTTCTATTGGTACTTTTTATATGTAATTTTTATATTTTTGTGTTTTGATATTTCTATTTTTGTATTTTTTATATATTGCCTTTTGTTATATTACAAGCAATTTGGCCCGGATTGGGCCACCATTTGTAATACTGGCATGTGTTGTTTTTTTAATAAATAAAGTGAAAGTGAAATCTTTTATAAAATGCAAAAACATTACGTTTCGGGTGCTTGTGGGAAATTGCAACAACTGGGAGGGTTTTAACCAGAGCCTGTCACAAATTATTAACATTATGGAAAATTTCTGAAAAAATTTATCCTCTGTTATCTACCCCTTAAATAATTTACAACGTTAAGATGTAACCAGAAATTGGACCTCTGCATGTGAAAAGGCATTCAATATAGTAAATGTAGCTATGAATAACAAGTTGTTATATCACAATGATGTGAATATGCGAATGCGTCTGGTTGGTGGCTTATGGTCTGGGAGTAGTGATTTCACATGTACTTCCTGGAGAAGAAGTACAGTATGTTAGGGTTAAAATCTACAGTGCCAACCTTAGCTAATGGACACATCCAGCGTTGGCCTTAATTCTTTCTACATAATGATTATGTTGTATGGGGAGCACTATAATGCCGGTGCTCTTTCTCAAGTTTGTTATATAGATATAAAATAAGTAGGCCTACAAGAGTTCTTTCTTTTTTATTTTTTTGCAATATACCGCATACAACTACCGGCCAAAAACAGGCGGTTTGTCTGAAGTGGTCTGTGGTAAGCAAATGATGCAAAAATAATATTTTGAGGAGAGTGAATTTTAGTGATTTTTTAGATGAATAATAGATTCAGGGTTAAGAACGGAAAATGGGGAAAAATTCAAGTGGTTTATGGAGAGGTTAAATTGGATGAATCTCGGGGTGCTACTGTAGGTATGTTCGTATAGATCATGTGTTGTTTAGTGCTGAATACAGTCATTTTAACCCTAATCAGTTTGAATATCCTTCATTGGGTCAAGGATTTCCAGAGTGTGCTACATATTTCTCTACCAAACTGTGCTAATGTCACTCACAGACAATAATATTTATCATTATAATAACAACAGTTTCATAATAAATAGGCAAATAGCACAATTGCATTGAAATTTAAAAAAAAAAAATTAGTTGAAAAACGGGGCGGGCACGTGTCCTCCCCTTTCCCCGTGTCGTCCCTCTCCCTTACTGGATTTTCCCCAGTTTTGTTGGGCTACCCTCTTGTACGTGAAAGTACAGCAATATACAGTAGGCCTAGCCTAGTTGGACATGAGAGATATGTTTCTCTTGAATGAAGTAGGTAGATGCATGTAAGGCTATGTATCTGTACTACTGACATTCAAAAGAACCCATAGAATAACATTGTCCCGACGTGTTCATGTAAATTTGAGGTATCGATTGGTGGAGCTGGCTTGACCCTAAATTTAAAACTTTAATTTCGCTATCTATCTTAATGCACTATAGCGATGTTCCACAAACTATGGTCTGCGGCCCAAATTTGGGCCGCGAAACATTTTGGGAGGGCCGCGGAGCCGTCTGGAAATTGAAGAAAAAAAAGAAAGAGACGTTTTATCATTGAGAAAATAGTTTTTAATAAAGCGAATGCAGCGAATGCGTCGCTTGCACACGCTGCTAAAGTGCAAGATGATGATGCATGCTTTTTGAGTTTTAAGCGGTTTTTGTGTCTATGCCCCCTCGGGAGCCTAATTATCTCTATATTTATTCCTGATAGTTCTAGTATGCAACATTATTTTCTATTAATAAATATACTGTAACTATACCTTATTTAAGCATTAAATACCTGTCAAGCACGGATCCAGAGTTTACCCTGGCTTTCGCACAGATGGATTCCCATATTGGGAGAGTCATGAGAAGAGAGCTAGCTTGTTTTGTCGCTGGAAGATAAATTTTAGATATTCGATAAGTTTTTGTTTTCTAGATTCTTTGAAATAAACTTGAGTGGAGTTGAATAGCTTGGTGGTTAAGATGCTTCCCTTCCAATCCCAGGGTCATGGGTTCAATTCCTGTCAGTTGCAGGACTTTTTCTTACGACCAAAATAACTCCACTCCCTAAGCCTCATATTGGGATTTAGTTTGTGTAAAGCATCATGTGTGTATGTTTGTCTTGTGTGTCGTGGACTGTTTTATGTGTACTGGGCCCTCTGGGAGAACAGTAATTTGTTACTGAAGAGGAAACTCAGTATAAATAACAAATAAATAAATAAAACTTCGTGCATTATGAGACGTCTATTATTGAATACACTTTGAATTCATAGTTTTTCCCTACTTTGCTATGGACAATTAATTATGATGATGAAGAAGATGATGACGATGAGGAGGAAGCTGTGCAAGATTAATTAACAGGCCCTTTTATGTGAAGTGTCAGGTGAGGCCCGTAGCCTAAAGTTACGGTTGGGAATTTAGAGACATTATCGTCGTCGTCAAATGTTCAATGCACACAGTCGGACAATAGATGATTTATGATATCTGTTTTGTATAGAAAGTAATCTGAAACCCATAAAACATCAGTCCAGGCATTCATTTATCTGTCTGTGGAAAATATAACATAAGAATCATACAAAATAAGAAGAATTAAAATAAAATTTAAAATATGTGAAAAACATCTACACTAAATCAAAATGGAATATTCACTGCCTGTTGGAT
>NW_022689472.1:7245-15055 GCF_011630105.1 Anneissia japonica | reverse complement strand
TGAGGAAGTCCTCTCCTTTAAACTTCTAACCTACTAAACTTTGCGTATCTCAATATACATATATTTCCTTAAATCAAGGAAATCCACTCTTTAAATTAGTATATATAGTATAGAGAATTTTGTCTGTCAATCTCAGACATCCAAATTTTAGGTAATTACGTTTTATGCATGCACCGACATGAGAACTTTAACCTAATAACTTTGATATGTATATGTTTTATGTTGTTTGTTGAATAGACTTCTTTAATAATAATATTACAGTCTAATATGACCACAACATAAGGAAGTCCACTCTGTAAATGTTTAGCATAATATTGTACAGAGAATTTCGATTTTTTATCAATATCATCATGTTAGATCCAAATCACGTTTTATGCAAGCACCGAAGATGAAAGATTAAACATAATAATTTTGATATGTACATGTTTTATGTTATGTGTTTTTGGTCTTAGTTAATAATATTACAGTTTAATGGCTAGTTTAATGTAATAATATTACAGTTTAATGGTTTACAGTAATATTACAGTTTAATGGCCCCTTAGCGGCCCCCTAGCCGCAATCATCAGTGCTCGCGCTTCGCTCGCAACCTGACCATTTCCATTCTCGTGGCTACGGCCCTGCTATGTGAACCGTGTTTGGTTGAATCAGGGTAGAAAGAAGAACAATCAACATTTGTTGGGGGAGCGGGATGGGGAAACACAAATGTACGGTATTATTTTTTTAATAAAATAATATTTAATTTGTATACAATAAAATCAATACGAGAACAGATAATGATGTCAAAATATTGTATATACATGAGGGCTTCATGATCAAAAGTTCTTGCCAAGGATTTGGTATGTTGGTCTCTGGCGCGGCTGGGCTGCTGGGCCACGGCTTGGTGCCATCGTAAATACAGTAGGCCGTGAAGTAAAAAGTTTGCGGAACACTGCACTATAGCATTGCTGAAGAATAGCCATAATGACCCGATCCATATCGACCAAGATTCGAGAGATAGAGGATAGGCTCTAGCTATGCTAACTAAACCTGAGCCTACTGTAGGCCCCTAGGTATAGGCTATCTCTCATCGACATCATAGGCTAGGCTAGGCCTGTGTAGGGATAGCCAATATGATTAAGGCCGAGCTTATACCATTGCTTGTGCCCAAGTGTATCTTTTTTTTTTTCCTCATGGATTTCTAACACATTACTGATGTTTCAAGTCATAAGACTACAGTAATATCCAGTACTTAATGCAATGGGTACTCCGAAGTGGTACGGGATTGAACATGCTGCTCACTCATTTTGTTGACTATGTGAAGCACTGCGCGGTGATGTAATGAAGCTGCGAAACATAGACTGGTTCTTTTACAGTCAGCCACAATCATTTTTAAACCTAAGCACTGCGGTACAGAATAGATGGGATTAAGTGGTTTTTGGCTGTTTTTTCGTTGTTATCCAATATCCAGCCTGAAAGGTAGCGGAATGTTGTCGTGACATATAGAAACCCATTGTATGAGATATGAGCACATTCCTGCCAGCAGTTTCAGAGGAGGTAGGTGAAGTTACGCGGAGGCGATTAGTAGACTTAATATATAGATGATAATAATAATAAAAATAATAATAATTTTATATTTATACAGCGCATATTTCACATTGACCCTATGCGCTTTACACAGAAATAATATAGGCCAACCGAGACAATAGTAATAGCTTGATTTATAAGGTACAAATACATAAGGTAGTGACAATCCACAAGTTATGAAATATAGTATCTGTGATTGAAATGTTTTGATACCAAGAAAAGTCGCAAAGCATTCAATTTTGTTTACTATTCTTGTCATTTTAAATACATATCCTGACACTCCATTGATGACGTAAACAACAGAGAAATATGGCAAAGATAAGTCAAACCAGTCGCTCCTCACAAAAAAACTATTAGTTATTAATACAGTGTTGAACAGTAAAATTAAAACTCTAAAAATGTATAAAATTTAATTATGAAGTTGCAGGAGTTTAAGTCTACATCTGTTTAAAGATTAGTATTAAGAAATCAGCATTAAATTGTCGGAAATGGGAAAAAAAACAATTAAGCATGATGATGTATTAGGTATGTAAAGTTTATTAGAAAAAAAATGTTAACTTTAATACATGTTTTGCCCATTATTTCCGAAAGGAGTTACTAGTTTGTTTTGTATTCGCCATATTACATTACAACAAACAGAACCTGTTAAGTCATGTTTATTTTAGTTTAATTATACATAGGCCAAAGATTACTAATTTTAAATACAGTATAATATCACTCTTATGTCATTCCCCTTCACAACATAAAATGCTTGCCTTCCTGACAATGGTAGGCAAACATCATCCGTACCAGGCTACAAATTCGCCTCGTAAACAATAAATGTCGGCATGCTTTACTTTGCTGATTGATGTTTTTTGTTTTAGTTATTATGGAATTTGTTTTCGACAAAACAGCATTGTTGACGACGCCCGCTACTTCATCAAGTGTTGTCTTTAACAAAATAACTCATAAAATGCCCTTTTTTCACTTAAAATCCAACTTATGAATAATATGTGTTCTGTATTGGATGGAGCGTCTACTCATTTTCACGCAAGCAGAAACGTGAAAGCAGAAATATGGTACTGGTATGCATGATAAACTTGTCTGGCGCTAGTTTGACAAAAAAATATTTTTCTACTCATGGTTGTTTGTGTACACGCTTTAAAAAAAAAACAAAAAAAAAAAACATACCTGTATGCATTTGAACACAGACTCCAAAGACTGCCATGAGAGCAACAGCGCCTTATGTATCAAGACACCCTAGAAACCCAGACTGTGCTAATATTATATATTAATGATGAAAGTAATCAGTCAAAATATATTAAAACAAATTTATTTTAAATTTAAAAAGTACACATAAATTAGGTCTGAATTAAGTATCTGTATGACTATTGCGTTTCTAATACAAGTCAACATGTGATATTTTACGCAATGAAAAATAATAAAGTTAATAAGCAAACTTAGCAAACTGTAATCACTGAAATAATATGACGATGCTTACACCGAACCACCAAACCAAGCCAGAATAAAGACCAAACAATATATTGTCGATACCCGACATATCGTAACTTTTTGATGATCCAATTACACTAGTGATCCAGATGAAATTATTCATTAATGAAACGCAGAATCATTTTGAGATAGACTTTGTTTCTTCCCATTTTTTCTTTCATGTTTTAAATTCTGTTTTGTATTAATGAACCAATCTAGTGATCCAGATGAAATTATTCATTAATGAAACCCAGGATAATATCAGTCATTTTCTCTAGATTACCGGAACATAATTTTATAAAACTCTGTGGCTCTGCTTACGCCTGATGCGTAGGCAAAATTACAGACTACGCTTATGGAGTGCGGTATCGCTCATTATTCGGATCTTGAACTGCAGTTCAATTAGAGAACTCGCTGCAGTAAATTTCTAATTGTCATAAGTCATGTAGATTTAAATTGCATATTGTTAAAAGATCACTTTTGTTTAATAAAGATATAAATAACCATTGCTAATTAAGTTGGTTTTCAAATAATGAACTGTGTTCAATGTGGCCATATGTTCTTAATGTCGTTTAAAACCCCGTTCCGTAACTATTTTAGACCGCGACTCAAATCCTAATATTTAAACAAACATAAATCATGGATATCTAAAATATTCAAAATTCTTTAAAATTTTTGAAATGCAGAATTATTCGATGATGTTTTCTCCGTCAAGAGATTTCTAAGGAATGATATTTTTTTCCTACCTAACGTGTTATCGTAGTGAATTCTCAATACTGTACGTTCCCCCTCCCCCCCCCCCGAAAAAAAAAAATACCACCCCATTCGTTCGGTGTTGAGTATTTTTATACGGTACTTCTTTTCTCCCGCTTGAAGATGATCTCATCTCTATCGTTGTAGTTTAGATGTTTTTATATTTCAAGATTCTGTGTACTACGACGTTCTCGTTCCGCAGTTTTTGTTTCGATTATGTGATACTTGTTCACATTTTCATTATACAATTTGAACGTAGCCTCAGTATCAGTTAATTTGCAGTTTCTCTTGTTTGCCATTTCTTTTTTCCTTGTTTAATTTATCTACTCACTTGGTGTTAAGGAGCACATTCTCTTTGGAAAATTGTTGAGAAAAAAATTGCATAGGCAAAATAACAAAAACAAAAAAAACTATATTTACGTCGACACCCCCATCTTATTTTAGTTTTTCTTGACCTGCATCATATTTTATACTGTTTTATTTTTTTTTTAATATTTGAAAGTCATCGAGAATGTTTATTAAAACCTTATTCAATTTTGGCATTTTAAAACAATGAATTAACGCGACATATTTTATTTAAATAATAAAAAAAAAACTATCAAATAACTTGAAATCAGCCAGTCGTCACTACATAGGCCTAATACAGTATGCTGTATTGATTTGTGGTTTTACGAATCACTCCTTAGCTTGACAAAGCAAACGCCTAATAAGTTAATTTAAATTTTCATTGTAGATTCCCCTTTAAGTAGTGGCATCAATAACAAAAAAAATCAGAGTCTCAGACTGATTATTTTTATGGAATGCAACGCTAACAAGTAACATGCGCATCAATTTTTGACTTCAGAAACATTATGACATTATAGAGATTCGAATCATGGATGCATGGTACTGATGTGTTTGAACTCGACCCAGTATGAAGTATTTACAGGAAAGTAGTAAATTCCATCTAGGAATGTGAAGGGAGGGTCTCCGTTTACTGTTGTTTCTAAATTCTACAACGACGTTTATAAGTTCTTTTTTCTTAAGAGAGGAAAATATTTTTTTTATTGATGAATAAATGGAATGTCGTTCGGTTGAACTGTTTAACTTACAACGAAATGCTCTCAATATGGAAGATATCACTGCACTTTGCGGAGGCAAAAAGGCGGTAGACAAGCAGCATGTAAAAGGCAACCGACTCTGAACTGTGATTTAATTATTTTATTGATTAATCGGGGTCTACCAACAATATTCTTCAAGGTGGAGTTTTTCATCTGGTTTCTTGGTCTCGTGACTTCATTTTTAATCTTAGGGTATATGCCAAGTGGTGAATTCCCCATTCGCAAACTTTCTCTCTCACAAAACTCCTGTACTCCTGGTGAATAGCGTGGCTAGCCACCCCAGGCGGTTAGCGTGAAAAAAAAATGATCGCTTGTCTTGTGTGTGTGTGTTTGTGTTTCTTGTTTATACATATTATGTTGTGTAGTAGGCTACCTAACCTTAACTTTTTCACGTTGTAATACGCAAAGATGTCGCACTTCGTAATAACTTGTTTCATTCAACTATGTTATAACTTTCAATGAACATAAAAACATATTGTAGCATGTTGCGTATTATCAATGAATATACTACAAGGTCAAGGTCATATACAAGGTTTACTAATAATTTGTATTATATTTTTCCAACTTGGTGACTTACTGCGTTACGTCGTACCTAATGCCAAATTAACAAATGTGAAATTTTCTTTTCTTGTTGCCGTACATGATACTACAAGTTCAAGTTATAGGCCCGTAGGCAGGATTTTCGATGGGGAGATGCGTTTTGCGTGGACCTTACGATGGGCGACTGCCTATGGATTCCCGCGATGGTGGGGCGAATTTTCTGGAAGCTTTGAAAAATTAGCATTTTTGATTTCTAAAATCCATAATTTGTAATATCCTATTTAAATTTTCATTCATTTGAGTATTGTCTAGGGAACCTACAGTAAAGCATGAGAAATAGAGGGTGGGGGTGAAGGTAGAAAGTTGCACAGACAGATGGTCAATACTACCTCAGCCCCACCATGGTTGGGGCTGAGGTAAGAAAATTTATAATTATGGCACCTCAAAGTGGCCGGAAATGGCACTCTCAGACAAACTTTGATGATTTTTCTTTTTTCCCCATTTCTTATATAATTTCTCCCCCTTGAATCCACCACTGTGAAATGATAATTCCTTTACGTTTGTAGGTCTACAATCACTGGAGCTGATAATTTCCAACAGATTTCGTAGCACATTATTAAAAATCAACGGGTAGAAGAGCGGGCAAAAAAATGTAATGCATAGCATTTCGCAATAAATAGGAACGATTTTAGTGAAATAATAGGTTTTAAAAAGTGGACTTTTTGAAATTTGGCGATCCGTGGGCAGAGGCCTGGAGGGGGTTCGTGAGAAAAGCGACAAAGTAGCATTTTGAGGGTTTTACATTACAGGGTCTTATATAACACATAATTCATGAATATTTCATTTAAATTTTCATTAATTTGGGTGTTTTTGACACCTGAAAAAGTAACGTTATTATGTCCTGTACATCTGCAGGCCTATAGATAACATTCTTCATATACTGAGGTAAGAAAATGTTTGATCATGACACCTCTAGATGGCCTGAATTGCCACACTTAGGCTCAAAATTTGAGATGGATTTTTTTTTTTTTTTTTTTTTTTTATCAATTTTGTTTTAAATTTTGTAAAAAATAGGGAAGCAGAAGGGGTCCGGGCCAGAAGCCTACACCCCCACACCCCTGAATCCGCCACTGGACATACAGCCATAATATCGGCGCTGGTTTGTTATGCAGCGCCTCAAGTTACACCGCAACCAAAAGAAAGATATCACAAACTTGCGATTTCTGCCTAGATAAATGGCTTCCCCATATAGTGAATTATGAAGAGCTGGTTTTATGTAAACAGACATACTGCAAAAATGAAAACCCTTACATTGCCTGACATGATACAGTTTGTCATTTAATCAATGACAAGTGAAAATTTAAACACGAAGAATAGGTCAGCATTCGACTATGAACAGTTAACTAAAATGCTGACCCCTGTATCACCCACTATTGTAACAATCAACCACTGATATAACATTAACCACTGTTGTACCAGAAATCAAGAACTGTTGTAACATTAACCACTATTGTAACAAAAATCAACCACTGTTGTAATAATTCTTTAACCACTATTGTAACAACGATGTAACCACTGTTGTAACAAAATTCATTAACCACTATTGTAACAATATAGAAGGCCCCAATCCGAAAACTTATGTACATTCACAAATTTCAAATTAATGATGGTTGTGCATTTTTTATATATTACGATTTTTAACATAGAGGTTAAAGGTTGTAAAAATGAATTGAACAAGCCCAAAATGCACAGGGATAGTCCATGTGACATTTTAAATATAGTAAATAATTGAAGGTTAATAATAAATGGATGTATGAGGTAAATGATCATGAAAGGAAAATCATTTTCAAAATGATCGATATTGCCCAATTTATTTTTCTTGGGAATTCTTCATCTTGCGTATGACAAACAGCATAGAAAATAAATTGTTTTTATGACAATGTCAATAAGCTTTAATATATATATATATATATTTTTTATTTTTAAAGGTCGAAGTTCATAGATAAAATGTCATTGACTTTTCTGAATAATCCACAAAGCCAAGTTTTCAAAAGAATAATTATTTTCAAAAATGTGGAAGGGCTTAATTCACTACGTTGTAAATATGCCTTAATATAATTTAGAAAAATAATATTATGAAGTCAAAATTCCACAGGAATAGTCACCATAACATTGTAAATATATTTTTAATTAACTTAGGCCTAAATTTTATAGACATAAAACTTAATATAATAAATATATATTTCCATGAACTAATTAAGTTACTCAAAGACAACGCCAGGATATAAAAAGAGGTGCTACTATATTTTATAGTAAAGTGAGTTAATAGTAAATCTTTATTTCATGTTATCTAACCCAGCTACTATGCAATATAGTTTTGTTAC
>NW_022689472.1:0-6839 GCF_011630105.1 Anneissia japonica | reverse complement strand
CTGCTTACCAAATAACAATAAATATAATAATTATATTAATAACGAAAATATTAAGTTAAAATAAATATAAAATAAAGTATAGAAATTTTTAAAAATGTAGATATAAAATTAGTCTGATTTCAGTATCTACAAGATTATTATGATTTCAGTTAAAGGCTAAAACGGGATATTTACACAATGCAAAACTAATAAGGTTAATGAACTAAATTAGTACGAGGAAAGGTGTAATTACTAATAATACGACAATGTTTATAAAGACCAAACATTTGTCGAATACTACAACAGATACTCACAATTTTTTTAATTATTATTAACACAAGATTATGTTAAGTTTTTTTTTTTTTTTTTTTAGATGATGTAAGTAATTGAAATAGTAAAATAGTGATGAATTCGTTCTCTCCCTTGAACAATTTACGGTTTTACATCATGGGAGACAATTTTTTTTAATTTGTTTTATTGTCTAATGCCTTCCGATAAAAAATATGCTAATCAAAGTTACGACTTGGACGATACACAGTGTCATATCGATTGCAAACCAACAATTGAATAAACGGCGTGATCGATAACAAGAATACCGCACTCGCGCGAATAAGCGCCCCGTTGGAATAACCGCCCCTCCTAACGTGAAAATGTCCTTAAGCGCCCCGTTTGAATAAGCGCCCCCCTCTAATTTGAATAAGCGCCACCTCATAAGATTTTCTTTTTAGCAGGTCAATAATCCAATCCATCCTGGGACTGTGGTTGTTGGCATGATTTGAGCTGTAGAGTGGAAACACATTCTTCTTCAGTCAATATCAAAATAAGGATATTTCTCTTGGACAGATGAGAGCTCCGATCCCTGGACAGAGAGTATATTTCCAACTTTAATCTTTTTACATATTTGTCTGTGTCTAGTCCTACTCCTCTTTTTCCGACTTTAAGAACATTCTCATCTGAGTTTTTATGGAAAATACAATGATCCTGCCATCCTGCTAATCTCAATCGGCCAATGGCCAACAAGCTACGGTAACCACTACCCACCACTAATTGCATCTGCTATTTTGCTGTTATGTAAATTTTCACGCATTCTTGTTATGAGCTATGTTCTCTGAACGATTATCTTTTCTAACCACCATTCGTAATGTCCTTATATAATCTTTTTTTCATTCAAAAAGTGCCTCTTGAATTTTAAATTATTAAAATAATTTCCCATAAGAACCCCTCGATTTTCATCTATTTCCATAAGCGCCCCCTCAAATTTCACTCTGTTTTCATAAGCGCCCCGTTTGAATAAGCGCCCTTCTGAAAGTGCACAAAAATATTTTAAGCGCCCGGGCGCTTATTCGCGCGAGTACGGTAATGTTAATTACACATTATGAAAATCATACTGATATATTGATGACGTGGTATATAAATGGTAATACTAGAAACCATTTTATTGGGAAAATAAAAAAAAAAAGCCTCAACTAGGTTTCAGATGATTATGAAGTAGTCTATTCCCCGATATATTCGTCTCGGGCCTCCTTCCTATTCGATTCCTCATTTATCAAAACTCCCTCCAATCACATTAATTCTATTTACCGTCATTTGTCACTCTATTCCCTGGACCCCTCCATTTTTTTATTGGGGACAATTTGGGACCATTTTAATAGTAATAGTAAAACAAAAGGATCAGGCCTAAGCCTCATATGTATGCTACGCCTTGTTGTTAATGTTATTGTTGTAAGTACGGGCCTAGTCCAGGGCCCCAGATCACCATATAGGACTAGGGATACTTTTCCCCTATATTTACTAGGCCTATACTACATATCCGTTTTCAATGTCTGGAACAATGTGAAATACTGGCTAAATTCTGCTCGTTCCTGGAATATTTTTCGAACCCAAAATCTGTGTTAGCGCCGATTGGGGACATTCCCTTTACTTCTCTGCCACAGAAGCAAGAGCCATTGTGTTCGCACAATCGTTCGCGTGACCAAAGCGTGTATGCAAATGCTAATACCATTGCGTGAATACCTCGTGTTTTTGGTAAGCAGAGCTCAGGATGGTTCACTCAAGGTTACGAATATCCGTTGAAATACCGTATAAATAAACATTTACGTTCTAAATCCTGAATTGGAAAAAGTAGTCTTCTTATCTTATTTTTAAAATTGCGTAAGAAGTATTTAAATATACATGAACATGCATTTAAATGATATGTACATGCTTTTAAAATCGTATAAATGCTCTGGCTTCGGGGCTTCGCCCCCGGCCCCAACAAGGGGTTTGGCCCCCATTGACCCCACCCGGGGCCCTTTGGCGGGCCCCTGGACCCCACGCCCAGAAACCCCCCCCACCTTGAAGCATGCTGGCTACGGGCCTGTATTTAATAATATTTTGTATTTTCAGACTGAAAGTAAATGTATTCAACTTTAGATCTACTATCAATCACTTGTTTTATTCTTGCATTGATTCAACAAAGCTCATACAAAGGCTGAATCTCCAGGCCATAAAAGTGTGTCGTTCTATCAAAATCGAACACTATGTGACTTGTGATGCACAGAACAGCTGATCGGACTGAGGCTGACACTTACTTGAAAACAGCGCATGCGCAAAATACGGTCTGCAAGGATGGTTATGCATAATTCATGAGATTTTACCAAACTATCCTACATTAAGAAAATTTGCGAGCGGAGCGTAGCAGAGCAGAACAGCAAAGTCGGCTAAACTGATTGTAGCCACTGTGTGTGCGCTAAACCTTGAAATGCAAGTTAAGATAGCGTATCGCTGGTACCGTATGCATTCTTCCCATGTGCACGTTAAAGAACGCTGTACACCATTCGGAAAATAAAATAGGGGATTGCCTCCATGTGTACTGTCCAGTTCACCACTAGAAAGACCCCCACTGTAAACAAGTCTTCGGAATTCATGGGTTATAGGTGTGATTCACACCAAAAATACTCCTCCCTCTCTTCCGCCCTCCCTCCCTTGTAATACCACAGATAAATCAAAATTACATATAGACACTTTTCCTCATTTCCAAAATATAGTTCTAATGATGATGATGTTGATGGTAGTGGAAATTTAATTAAAGAGTTCAATAACGATATCGATTATATTTGACTATAGCGATTTTGTTTAGGTAATAGGCGAAGATTTTGAATAGCAATATACAGTAAATTACTGTCTTAGGTAAGTCTTGTTATAAATAAGCCAAAATGATTGGAGTTTTTTTTTAGTCTTAAGAACAAATCCTGGTGTAACAGGATTAAATCACATTATTATTCTTAAACATTTCTAAATTTGGTAATAGGAATGACAATGGTGGTATATTTTTGATTCAATTCATTGTATCAATAACATTAACATGATGTCGATGTCAATGCCCTCGTGTTATAGAAACAATTAAACATTATTCTTAATCCACTACATGTGTCCAGTAGACTAGATGCCATAAATATATTTAAAACGCATCATGAGTAGATTTCCCGCACGAATAAAATCGAAACAGTACTGGGTTTGGTCTTCCATCAAGTCATTCCATTCTTAAAAGAAGCATTACTGATGGAGAAAGCGTACCTGTCGTTAGCTATATTTGCCTGGGTCTAAACATAACTCCGGCTTTATAATATCAATTACAGTATAAGGTTGGAAAATGTTAATCGTATAGTAGTTGTCACAATGGGCTTGTGGACAAGGGTTATTTGTGTTCACATCACACATACTTTTTTTTGTATATATGTACTTTTATAGTCAAAATAGAGGATTGACAGTTAATTTTGTTCATATGCGTTTTCTATATCTATTGTTATGGTCAAGTGGTCAGGTACGGTGCTGAGACTGAAAGTGGTGTGGCATATTGACGTGCAGAGTAGACGGTTACGTAATGTTATGAAGTGAGAAACTGGTAAAAAGGTTGTGCAATGTTGAGGGAGAATAGTTTGAGAGAAAAGGGAGTTAGTTGAGGTGGAACTGCACTGAGAGAAAGTCTGAGATGTTACCGTAGCTGATTTTTGTGTGTCCTGTGTGGACTGAATGGAAATTGTAGTGTCACTATCAATGTGTGGACCTGGTAGGGTAAAGTATCTTGTGTGGATCAAATTTAATTGTATTACACATTATTATACAGTGAATATACTACCAATATATTTGTCCGTTACAAAATGTTATCCTGTGTGGAATAACTAAAATATCAAAAGTGAAGTATCCTGTATGGATTAACAATAAAATGCAGTGTCCTGTGTGGTTTAACAATTAAAATGCAGTATTCTGTGTAGGTTATCACAGTATCGAAGGTGGAATTGAATGAGTAAATATTGATTTATTTGTTCTGATCCAAGAAATAAGTTTGTGAGCTACAAATAGCACGGAACCAACGACTAAGGAAGCGTTCCGGTATTGTGTCGTCTGAAATCTAATTGCGAGTTCTGCGTGCCACGCCAGAAAGGATCTTTCATTTGCGATAGCAGACCGTATTCGCGTCTTGCGGACTCAAAACACCCAGAACGAGTTACATAGGCCTAGTAGTTTTGTTATATTTTCTTAATTGTGTAATACTTTATTGTTTTTTAATTATTTTGTTAGTTTTAATGTACCACCAACTATAAGAAATAAAGGTTATTAGAAGGAGAAACCGTACGTCCTCCTTGAATCTGTTTTGTGACTGATGTCCACGTTTTAATTGATGTTATTTATTTGTTAACATAATATATAGGGCCTATTTATTACTTAAATTTAATGCATTATTTAAGTATGAAATACAAGGTCCATCTTATCTATTAATTGTGTATTTAAAATAAAATAGTATAGACCTATAAACCTAGTGTAATGCATAAAAGTATGAATATAAATAGGAAGGAATAACTCTCGTTATGAGGAATATGAGTGAAGTACAGTAGAACCTCTCCTTTGGAACACCCCAATTCACCCCTATCAAGGGGACAGGAACACATTTTGAGTGTGTCAATGGTCAAATATCCTATTGATGGGACACTTATTTATTTATTTATTTTCTATTGTATCACAATAAATACAACAGTCTCCAAATAAGAAAAATTTACTCAATTGTATATTGACACGTTTTAACACAATTTGAGCAACTCATTAATTAACTTTTATCACCTTTCTAACTATTATCAGCTCTCTACTGCTATTTGTCAAGGGCTAGCTTTTGTTAGACTACTGTACGAAATAATAATAATAGGCCTAATAATAATAATAATATAATAATAATAATAATAATAATAATAATAATAATAATAATAATAATAATAATAATAATAATAATAATAATAATAATAATGATAATGATAATAATGATAATAATAATAATAATAATAATAATAATAAATAATAATAATAATGATTATAATAATAATAATAATAATATTTTAACTGAAATTAAAGTGCAAAAAGAATTTTGAATCAAGTAAGTAATCCGTCTTTGTTTGGAAGCAGTTTGGTGTGTTTAAGTATTTTCATGTTTTTTTTGTTTTGCTAGTATCTGTTAAAGTGGTGTTCTGGTCTCTCTTATTGATTTGATTGAATTATGTATTTTGGGAATTTATTCAATTTTGCCTTGGTTTTTGCTTTAGCCTAATTGTTCTGATATAATGTATGAATAAATTGTCCGTTTTTATGAAATTGTTCTATTGTTTTTTAAGTTATTCTAGGCCTACTACTTTACTTCTCTGTTTCGGATGTTTTTTGAATAAATTAAAATTAAATTGATTGAAAATGAAAATTGAATTTGAATTTTGAGCAATAAACAAAAACTTTTCTCCTCAAATCCCTCAAGTGAATATCGGTAAGGCCTACTGCTTTTGTTACTTCGTATAAACCAATCTTATCATTTGTTTACCCTTAACCATGGGGATTTCTTTTTCTTTGTTTTCTGTGCACTTGAATCTAATTCATTCATTAACATTGCATCATAAAACTATTGTTGTTTGATTACACTTTCATATTATAAATGAATTGTACTTGCATTGCAAATTATTGCTATAAATTAGTTCTAATCCTACTGTAACTAATTTTATCAGTGTAAAAAAAAATATGAAGAATTGTATGTTATCGTTATATAAAAACCTGCCAAAAACAAACTATTAAGGGAACAATTTCACATTGTTGGTTAGTGTCCCTTGAATAGCGGTACCCGTATTTAGAGGAAACCTCTATTAAGGGGACACTTTTCTTGGTCCCGAAGGTGTCCCCTTAATAGGGGTTCTAATGTATTAGAAAAGATATGAAATGATTTTTTTTGTATAACGATTTTCCCATTTTTTTATATATTTATTTTATCCAGCAGTGTTAAAAATCAAATTAAAGGATTTGAATATAACTTAAAATGCAATTATTTATCATAATTTAAATGTAAAACGATTATAAAAAAGCAATATTAAGTAAGATTAACAATATCAATGAAACAACAAAAAATATAAATATAGATAAAAATGCGATAAATATTAAGTAAGTTCAATAATAGTACACTTAAATTGGTTGAAACTACAGTAAAAGTATCAGGACAACCGTTTTTTTAGAAAGGTAACTGTAAGCTAAAGAAAAACGACAAAACAAACCCTTTCTACAGTCATTTTACACGGGAGTATTTAACATTAAGAAATGGTTTGCAACGTTAAAATTAAACATACGAAAAAGATTGCATTTTAAAGTGTGAATTAGGGCATTTACAAGTGTAAAAGGTATTTAGTCCTTTTTTGCTCTCCTTGATTTTGGAGAGAGGTAGTAGGTAAGGAACCAGGGCGGCTGTGAGAAGCGGCTGGAATCAGCACCGATATTAAGGCTATAGTTAGCGACGCCCTGCCTTACCGCTCTGCCACTCGACTCGCAAGTGAATACTTTTATCCTTGGAATTGTAGGTACCC
>NW_022689471.1:313-506 GCF_011630105.1 Anneissia japonica | reverse complement strand
GACTTGAGACTAAACAGAACACGCCATATTTCGAGAACTTTTCAGAAAAACTTCAAATTTTCATTAGAATAGTATTTGTTTCAGGCTATCTCACTTTGCCTAACAAAAAAAAATTACATTTTGACTCAACTTTTTAACATTGTCACTTTTTGCACAAAAGTGCTTATCTCGCCGAGTTGAGCACTTAGTGCAA
>NW_022689471.1:0-194 GCF_011630105.1 Anneissia japonica | reverse complement strand
ACTTTTTGCACAAAAGTGCTTATCTCGCCGAGTTGAGCACTTAGTGCAAATTTTTGACTTTCCGCCATATTTCGAGTACTTTTCCGAAAAACTTCAAACTTTCAATGGAATAGTGTTTGCTTCTGGCTGTCTCACCGTGCCTAACAAAAAAAATTACATTTTGACTCAACTTTTTAACATTGTCACTTTTTGCA
>NW_022689470.1:0-968 GCF_011630105.1 Anneissia japonica | reverse complement strand
TACATGTCTAATGATATGGTACTCGTCTTGATAGCGAGACGTTGCGAGTTAAAATCCTGCCACAGAGACTTTTTTTCATTCAACTGAAAATAATGAACTCTTCGTTGAAGAGATATGCTTCATACAATCACAATATCATGTTCCTATTCAAGCACTGTTATTATTTATCTATCTGTTTATACACACTTTTTAAGATACAACTATACCAACAACTTGGACTTCAACCACAAACTATATATACCTCTTAAGAAATGATAAGACCGTACACAATTGTATTTATACCCTGTGCAGTAAAAATTTAACAAATGGTGACAAATCTATACATTTGTTGCGAAGTGTATAAAAATAGTTGGTGGAGAGAGAGCGCCTCATTGTCATAATTCTAAAAAATCTGTAGAAAATATCCAAAATCGGAAAATGTACACTCTGTACAAATTCTACTAGACATGGTATAAAAAACAGATACATTTTATTACTTTATCCATACTTGTCAGTATACTAATCAAAATGGGCTCTGCCCTGCTCATACATAGTACTGTATATCAATAATAATGAATACCTTCACTATGCTTCTGTAAATGATTGGAGCAATCTATTTGAAAAGTTAAAATACTTCCAACAACACACAGTTTTTTTGTTGCCTACAGTATACCAATAAAAATGGGCCCTGCCCTCCTCATACATACATATAAATAATAATGAATACCTTCACTATGCTTCTGAAAATGATTGGAGCAATCTATTTGAAAAGTTAAAATACTTCCAACAACACACAGTTTTTTTGTTGCCTACAGTATACCAATAAAAATGGGCCCTGCCCTCCTCATACATAAATATATCAATAATAATGAATACCTTCACTATGCATCTGAAAATGATCAGAGCAATCTATTTCAAGTTAAAAGTTGAAATACTTTCAACACCACACTTTTTGTTGTTGTTTTTTTTTTTTTTGTTTTATTTTGTTT
>NW_022689469.1:0-1631 GCF_011630105.1 Anneissia japonica | reverse complement strand
ATGATGCCGCTATTGTATAAGACCTAATACAAGAACGCCATTATTAAATCAAAAGAAAAAAAAAATCTATAGCTAATCATGTTTGGAAGCGAATATGTATCTTGGCTAGATCGTATGAAGTTGGGGTATTTTATACGCAATTTTAAAGTGAATTTTACATTGTGTATGATTAGGGAGTGCAAAGTGAAACATGCTGAATAACTTAGTATATTATAATATTGTATTAATTTTATTTATATATTGGATGGTCAATCAATATTTAAATTAAATAGTTAGCCTTAAAGAATTTATCGAAAGAAATCGTTTAGTCCCTGGCTAATGTTGACGATTATTTGATTACAGCCCAATGTAAAAATTATTGTGAATTTTAATATATAAAGAGTAATTTCCTGGATTCAGTATTAATGTCACAATAGATTAAACCCTGTTTTAAAAATCTACCGATTATTATTTTAATCAAAAAAACCTATAACTTAATATCGTCCTTGGAAGGTAATATGTATCTTTTCGAATTCGTATGAGGCCTAGGCATTGGTATTTTTTCAATACTCAATTATACATGGTGTAGGAATAGGGAGGGAGATCAAGAATGGAAAATGGTGAATACTACGTTTTTCTCAAATATTTATTATCATATTATTATTATTATTATTATTATTATTTAATATTTTATTTTACAGTTATTATTAAGTATTCACCATGTATTAAAACTCACAGTACAGTACTTGCTAATAATGTGTGCAATTCACTATATTTTTAGGCCTGTACATGAAATAAGGTTTAGATATGATGCTGCTATACTATAAGACCCAATACAAGAACGCAGTTAAATTACACAAATCTGTAACTTATCATCCTTGTAAGGTAATATGTACCTTGCCGAGTTCGTATGAGGCCTACCGGCATATATTAATTTATAGAGATAATTAATTTTGTTCATTTTTTGGTATTTTTTAATACTCAATTTTACATGGTGTTGGGGTAGGGAGATCAAGAATGGAAAATGGTGAATAACTTAATAAATATTGCATTTATTATTTAAATCGTGGATGTTCAATATGCATTTCAATAAAATAAAAAATTCCAATAAAATATTAGGCCTATATATACTTAGCCATAGCATATGAAGATTAAGACATTCGTTAATGCTGGGATGAGTGTCACATATGACACTCATCTCACCATTAAAATGGTTTATGTCAATGATATTATTATATTTGTTTGAATTTCTTTTTTGATGATCCAATAAATGATTTGAATAAATCCGTTAACTTAGAAATTCAAACAAATAGTATTACTTGAGATCCAGATGAATCTATTCACGGATATTATTATAGACACGTAGATAAAAAATCATTCAGTCTGTTTTAAACATTTAAGGATTATTAATTCAATCGAAGTCTCTGCAAAAGTCGGATTGAATGTCGATATAATTTAATGGTCTAAATAATGTAACTTTAACTAATAATTAGACAATTGGTACATGTGTGTTAAAGAAGGGTTCATAATTATTAATCCTTGTTAATAACACTGTATCGCGGAAAATTGTCATATATTGATTAGTGTCTGACTAACGTTGACGATTATTTGATTACAGGCCCAATGTAAAAAGTATTGTGAATTTTAATATA
>NW_022689468.1:0-510 GCF_011630105.1 Anneissia japonica | reverse complement strand
GGCTCATCCCACGCAAGACCTTCACCCCATAACTTCCTTAGTAGAATCTTGGCTCTCACAGTCACCGGCGTCAATAGACCCAATGGATCATACACTGCATTAATTTTGCTCAAACAAATCCTCTTTGTAAGCGGTTGAGGAACGTCATGAAACATACTGAAGTTTCCTTGAAAGGTTAATAGGTCTTCTTTCGGCTTTCAACAGATCCCTAATACCTTCTTCGTCTCCAAAGATCGGTCTTGCTTTTCTCCACTCTCCTCTCCAGATATTATCCACTCCTTTATAGAAAAGTTTCCAGGTTTTAGCAGACAATCCACTTCCTTTGTCAGCCTTTTAGCCATTTCTCTTGTCTTTACACACTGCAACACGTCATCCATGTAGACGTTGTTTAGTATAGTATCTGCAGCTTCAGGAGCTTTCTCTCTACCCACTTCCGCTGTTTTTTGTAATGCTGCGATAGCTATGGTGGCTGATGGCTTGTCGCCAAAATTTACTGCCGTTACACAGTAA
>NW_022689467.1:3327-5285 GCF_011630105.1 Anneissia japonica | reverse complement strand
CAGATTGCCCACAGGAGAAGGGCGAGCACGACGAACCCGACGCAGCCTGCAACGAGTTCGAGACTACACGACGCGGTTTCGCCTCGCGGGTCTCCGCTGCAGGAATACGAAGCACCCCAAAGATCGAAGTCCATCAAATCTACGCCGTCGAGGTCGAGAATCAAGTCGGGGCAGTCGACCGTTTCCACCAGCGTGCCATTGATCACCGTTGCGCGACCGGACGTCTTCCTGAACACGACCGACCCACCTTCGAGAAAGCTGAAGGAACCGTTCTGCACGTGAAACTTTCTATCCGGCAACAGACCCGAAATGTGTACGAGGACCGGAGGAGGAGGAGGAGGACGGAAACCAAGGCTCATCACGCCGTTGTTGTTGTTGTCGCCACCACCACCACCACCACCACCCAACACTCGGAGCCGCGTCAAGGAAACGTTACTCACGCGGCCAATGCCAGACACCCGGACGAATGCCGAGTTGGAATTTCGTTTTCCCGAATATCCGTCGCAACGAAACGCGAACCGCTCCAGGCGAACGTTATCCGTAAGCAGAAGTGCGTTACAGCTGCTGCTACCACCACCACCGCTGCCGTTAACCAGTACGATTCCCTCGATGCACAGCGGACGTATCGAAATGCGTGACGCGATTATCTGGCCCGAAATCCTACTCTGCAAGGAAGATTTTTTGCAACTCGATCCATCGCGATCATCTAACCCGATGTCATCTGGTACCAATACAAACGTAACGTGTCGGTCGATCACCCCGCTCAAATCGTTCCAATGGCCAAAAATGGTCTCGGGGGAAAGGGGGGAAAGGGAGGAGGAGGAGGAGGAGGAGGATAAAGACGAAGCCGCCACTACGATCGAGAAGCATAGAATGACGCATAACATTTTGCGCTTCGAACGTATAAGAATCGAACGTTAATCTCCAGAGTAGCATTACAGAGCAATATACCGAGATGAAGAGAGTCCAATTTTTCTGTCTACTGATTGCAACAGCAGCAGCTTGTTCGATGGCGAACGCATACAAGCTAAGCGTTAAACACACTTTGCATTGCGAAGCACATAACCTGATAGACGTGAAGAATTGTCTAAAATTTTCCGGCCACGGTCAAGAAAACCTCACGGCGAACGATATCGGCGGGAAAGGCCAATGGCTGTTCTACCGAGACGCACGTGCGTTGGCATCCGATTCGGGCGATCTTCGTGATAACATACCGGCAATCGTCACAATAGGCGTTGCTGCAGCTGTTGTATCCTGTCTAATCGTCGGTGCGTGTATTTACTGCATCAGAAGAAAAATAGAATCTGGAAGATACAGACCGTTCGAGAAAGAGGGACGTTCGAGTTACAGAGCAAGGAGGGTATCCGACAACAATGTTTGAAGAAAAAGAACAAATTTTGTAATAAAAAAAAAACTATACAAAAAGAAAAAAAGAAAGTAAATAGTCTATTTTGTTTTTATTTATTGTAGCATTGGGTATTCAAAACGTAATCTCTTAGCTCGCCGGGTAACGAGGAAACGTCCAAGTTGAACTTCACTATGGTCCATCTGCAGAAAAGTTGTAACGAATGCACCGAATTACTCGAATCGATGCTGTACCAAAAGCTCACGGGTGAACGACCACACAAACCGGTTCTGATGCTGAACCGAAATACGTCTTTGGGAAGAAACCATAAAACGGTCTTACCACCCGACGAGGTTACTTTCGACAACGTCCTGTTCACCCTGTCGTGTTCGATCGTGATCCCGTCACCTCGCATCTCCACCCACCAAAATCCACGATTGCTGACGATGCCGACGTTGCGGACGTTTCCCATGGAGCGACTGATCGTCAGTCGATGCACCCGTTCGCTCGATTCGGTTATCGTGAAATCCACGGTCAGCACTCCGGGCATGGTCTCTTGCCACATTCTTCCACGACGAATTTAAGGTTCTCGACGGACGAAAGTTCCACATCT
>NW_022689467.1:0-2217 GCF_011630105.1 Anneissia japonica | reverse complement strand
AACAACCCAAAACCAAAAACCACACAATGCTACGCTGGATAACACCTGTCTCTTATACACATCTAGATGTGTATAAGAGACAGATCGGTTGTCAACACGCCATCGGTCTTTCGCACGCCATTTGACGTTACGAATCCGGATATCTTGGTAGTTCCCTTGCTCGTTCTTTCGGGACCTTGGTGATCCAGATAGGGAATGAGGAAACTTATCTCGTTCATCCGAAGACCGCCTACCTCGCACGTTGCACGGAACGATCTAACGAACGTTCTCTCCTCTGACGTGTGAACGACGGATACCGTCAGCATGGCATCTGCGTTACCGTCGTCGTCGTCGGGCCGATGAACGGTGGCCAAGATCGCATCGCCTTTCGCAACGAAAACCAAATTCCATCCACTCTTCTTTCTGTTCTCGTTCGAAGCGCGGACGACAGATACGTCGAATTCGACGTCGTTCACATCTTCGTTCGGTTGGTAGACGTTCGTGATTAAGTTACCGTCCTTCTCGTGATATTCGATGCTCCAATGTGTCTCCATTTCTGTTTTGTTTGCATGTGAATGTTGCAGTGAAAATGTCCACAAATTTATAACAGCATCTCACAACTACGTCATAGAAAAATATCAGACAATACGAATCGTATATTTTTTATTTTTTTTTTGTTTATTTAATTTTAAAAACTCGCACAAAAACAAATTCGATTTGGAGATTATATGGCAACCTGTTCCGTGACCATGCGTCGACTCGTGTTAAGGCCAACTCAGACAGCGTCGGCCGACGCAGCCCGACGCGATTTGTTGTCGCGTCGGGTCTGTGTGAGTTGAACGCAGACGCGATTGTGTGCGTCGGGGGTAGTCGCGTAGTAGAATATTAAACGTGTTTAATATTTCTCACGATGGCTTATGACTGACCCCACCGATGAATCGGTTTGGGCTGAGTCGGACCACGTTGTCGGAGTTGGCCATAAATCAACGACGGGAAATCGCAAATTTTCAATTCTTCCAGCCACTTGGTTAACGAATATGTAAAATTCTTTCAGGAAAACAAAATCAACGTATCGTCTTGTAAAGTTCCAGCGTAGACAAGTTACAATTACACCTTTCCGATCATTCAGCATGGCATGCGAGTTCGACGACTTCAGTTTTTTATATATGCTATTCCTCACTTCTTCGATAGTCTCGACTATCCCGACCAAGTAGTTGGTTGGTAATACGCACTTCAGGGCTTTCTCGTACGTTCCCAGATGTTGGTAAAAGTCCGCAAACATGACGAAATCGGCGGTGTTAGGAAACCCGTAATATTCGACGTCGAACACGTGATCCCTTGTTACGTCCGGTAACGGGGAATACTTTCTTGCATCCGCTGCGTTATCTTCGGTTTTCGATGCAAGCTTGCGTACCAAGTCCACCGTGCTCTTCCAATAGGTAGCATCGGTAGTGCAAGCCGATGCGGTTGCGAAGAATAGCATCGATGTTAACAGAATGATCTTCATATTGTAACTGCTTACAAATTTACTTGTCGACTGACTTAAAGAGAAAACTAATTTACGTAAACTTTCTCCAGTCTATCCGCCGAAATGCTGATGAAATCGTGAAACCAGTTCAAATAAAGAGAGTTACGATACATTTTCGCATCATCTCCTCGCATCCGCGTACAAGCTACCGGTAGACCTTTCCGGTCATCGAGCAAGTTCGATGACGTCAGCTTGTTGGATATGCTTATTTTCACTTCGGCGATGGCCCGCATGATATCTTTGGCAACCGAAGATTGAGAAGACGCCACTACGCATCTCACGGCTTTCTTGTAAGTGCTCAGATGCTGGTAGAAGTCTGCGAACATGATTTGATCGCAAGTATTCGGAAACCCGTAATACCGAAAGTCGAACACGTGATTCTTCGTCGCGTCCGGCAACGGAGACCAACTTCTTACCACCCCTTCGCTGTAATTCGTCATTGCAGCAAGGTCGCGTATCAAAAACACGGTCTCGTTCCAATAGGTAACATCGATGGCGGATGCGGTTGCGGATGCGGTTGCGTTTGCGGTTGCGGTTGTGGCAGTGGTGGTGGTGGTGGCGCCGCAACTGCCCGATACGACTGCGATGAGTAGAATAGATGTTAACTGCATCATTCCGAAGCGTTATCTGAATTCTTTTCTTATCCCGCTTTTCTTTTATATAGAGGACCCCGATCCACGTCATCGGATATTAGCATTCCAGATAGAGGA
>NW_022689466.1:0-1006 GCF_011630105.1 Anneissia japonica | reverse complement strand
GTTTAAATAAGAAATATTGCGTCTATGTTTCAAATAATCTTAACTATTAGCATATAAATTTAATATAGTTTATAGAATAATATGAATGTTTTGTATGTCAGAACTAATGCTAATGCATATAATCAAACACAAAACCCACCACGGTTGAGGCAATTTTTTCGCACTTGCATATTGCTCTTGTTTAACGTTTAACTATGACGTGTCATCGTACCGAATACTTAGCACGTTAAAAAATAATAACTTGCGATATTTTTTTTTCGCAAGTATTTGGAAACTTACCGTACTGAGTATTCGATACGCTAACATGTCGGGTAGGGCAAAAATATCACTCCTATGATATTTCTTGACGCAAACTCACATAGAAATATTATATCATGATTTACATAAATAAATGTGATGACCACTGACTGTACATCAAAAATAACATTTTACGACTGCTGCATATCGCAAACTCGGAAAACTTTGAAAAGATACTTTGAAATAGCTTTTCCAATTGTGATATATTAAACTTTTTTTTAATGCCACAATCCGCAGCATGATTTCAACACCGCTTTCAAGATTAAAAATTAGTTAATTCATAGTATACAGCAAACTACAGTACATAAAATTTATTTTCCTGAGCATGAAAACATGTACTAAATAAATATAAAACATACAAATACAACAATATAAAATTATAAAGATTATAAATGTTTTTATGTTTGGTTAAACAGTCATAAAAAGGTACGTTTTTGAACATTTTCGGTGGGTATTGGTCGGAGATTTGTGTCTGTATAATTTTAGATCGATGATTGGTTTAAATAATGGAAAATGCGAACAGGAGTAAATATAAAGAACAGACATACCTTTTTTTGCCTTTTAATAATGGAAGATAATTTTGTCCACTTTTCTGTTTCAAGTGGCGTCGAAATGTACGGCGATAGTATGATGTGTTCCTTTAAAAAAAAAACAAAAAAAAAAAACGCAAAGTAAAGGATTTAAAAACCTTGTGATTGTTAGAGGTTAA
>NW_022689465.1:0-675 GCF_011630105.1 Anneissia japonica | reverse complement strand
CACCTTGCCCCTGTGACTCATTCCTTACTAAATTGCTGGGTCATCGGCGTGATAGACAAGTGTCCTAACCACTTTGCCTCTGTGACTCATTCCTTACTAAATTGCTGGGTCATTGGCGTGATAGACAAGTGTCCTAACCACTTTGCCCCTGTGACTCATTCCTTACTAAATTGCTGGGTCATCGGTGTGATAGACAAGTGTCCTAACCACTTTGCCCCTGTGACTCATTCCTTACTAAATTGCTGGGTCATCGGTGTTATAGGCAAGTGTCCTAACCACTTTGCCCCTGTGACTCATTCCTTACTAAGTTGCTGGGTCATCGGCGTGATAGACAAGTGTCCTAACCACTTTGCCCCTGTGACTCATTCCTTACTAAATTGCTGGGTCATCGGTGTGATAGACAAGTGTCCTAACCACTTTGCCCCTGTGACTCATTCCCTACTAAATTGTTTTTGATCTTGGAGTCTTGGTAGACCTTGGTTTTCACGAAGACTTTAGAAAAAAATACTACTTTTTTTAACACAGTGATAATTATAATTTATGCAACAAGTACATGCAAATTGCCAGTATATGAGTATTGTACAACATTGTCATGCCCATATATGGATGTATATATGGCAATTTACACAAATTTATCATTTAAAATTTGATAGTGTAGAGTAGTGTGGCTTCTAT
>NW_022689464.1:0-1427 GCF_011630105.1 Anneissia japonica | reverse complement strand
GCTTCTAAGCATTCTGATCCCACTCTAGGCCCTGCACAAATTTGTTTTTATCGGACATTTTTACATTCTTAAATACCTAGATCATGGATTTTATTCCAACACAACTTCCATAGATACTTGTTTATTATACATATTGATCATTCAATAAAACAATCAAGCACTATGTTGAATTTTAAAGCTGAAAACGATGTTTGAAAGAGAAGTAAAATTTGTCGCATGCACATGTGTGAAGCCATAAAAAACAGCGACTTTGAAGGGGCCCGTTAGAGGGCCTCCTTCACTTGAGAATTACATAGTACTGTATAGTATGGTGCGTTGTGTTGTATGCATGGTAATAACAGGTACAATTCGAGCGGGTTTTTTTTTTTAATCTTTCGCTTCAATTTTTATGACGTCATCACCTTTATATTACGTTTATAAAATCGGGAATTCGTAAAATCGGGGTTCGTAAAATCGGGGTTCTACTGTATATATATATATAGTTAAATCAATCTGCATACAACGTTGTTTCGTCCTTTAAGGACTCATCAGTGCAGCTCAGATAAATTTGAGATTGAACTTTAGCTATGAAACAAGCAAGCTTGTAACAAGACAGTTTTAAGGCCTGTTTATACTTCAATGATATAACTATAACGATTAAAAAGCTAAAAAGCGATTGTTCGTATAGAAAACAAAAGAAATAAGAGAAGTTTTTACACTAGGACGATTCAATAACGATTATCGTGTATACGATAACAAAATATTTTAACAAATCAAATCAGATAACGTCATAATCATGGAAAAACAATGAAATCGTTGCTACTACTACGATTTTAATGTCCTGGACTTAGGCTCTACATGTGATTATGCCGTCATACGCAATATTTCTCTATGAATACAGTATCTAACTATATATGATATATATTATTTCTACTTATGTACATTTTTTTTATATTCATTGATTTCTAAACTGTATTTTATTTGTCATCATGATATCATGCGTTATATTATTTAAACTCATACATATACCTTATATTTCTGCTATTTATTTTCTATTCCACAATTGTTTTAATTATAGGACCTTATTAATCTTACTATGTTTTATTTCCTGTTATTGTTTATTGTAGTTAAATAAGTCTTAGCATTAAGCTGGTTCAATGGCACCGCCAATAAAGTATCGCTTACATAATCATTTTGCCGACATCTTATCATGGTTTAATTGTAATTAATTCGCCCATTAACTTGTCACTGAACTTATATTTTGTGGTCCAATCAACTAATTGTATTGATAACTTAATTCTGATTGGGTTATTATTCTTTATGTAAATGTAAGATCTCCCAAGTTTTCTCACTTTAACGTTGATGAAGATAGCAGGAGCTATCGAAATATCCGTTTGATTTTGTTATAGCTTAACAAATTTGTGTTCCGCAAGTCAACTTTCAATGAT
>NW_022689463.1:0-5974 GCF_011630105.1 Anneissia japonica | reverse complement strand
TTTTTTTTTTTTTTTTGTACAACTGCTCGACAAGCTTTGGCCGATGGGGGCTTGACCAAACTAATGTCGCACTTTGTAATAGGCCTAACTGTTTTCGCACTTTGTAATAATCAAGCTGTCGCACTTTGTAATAGGTGCCTGCAAGGGTGGCACTAGGATTTGCCCGACGGGGGGACGAGGTCCCCGACTGGGGGCGATTCCCCCGACGAGGGGTCAGGTTTCCCCAACGAATTCAAAGTGGCGTGTTTGAGCTTCGATTAAAAAGGTTTCGAAAGTGGTCCAGATGCGAAGCACCCCATAATTTTGACATTTTAGGGGTTTAAAAGGCTTATTTAATCGATTTTATGGTCTCCTAATATGTAGAAAATACATTTCTCCCCGACGAATTGTGCTTTTTCTCACCGCGGGGGGAAGGGGGGGCAGCTCTCCTTGAGAGGGGGGGCCTTCCAAATAAACGTATAATTATTGTGATATTTCTTTTATTGCGCAGGTGTAAATGGTACTATGAGGTCAAGGTCATATACAAGTTTTACAAATACTTGTGATTATAATTTTAAAACTCGGTGGCGTACTGCGTTGTATTTAGTCCCAAATAAACATATATTTTGAGATTTTTTTTTATTGTGTTCGTTTATGGTACTACGAGGTCAAGGTCATATACAATTTTTTTGCAAATACTTGTGATAATTGTAAAACTCGGTGACTTTACAATGTGCTGCATGTAATCAGTGTCAGTGTCAACGTATGTTGTAAGATAGACTCTTGTTGCGTACGTGCATACTGCAAGGTCAAGGTCATATTCAAGTTTTAAAAATACCTATGAAATTATAATTGTATTCCAAAATCTGTGTAATGTTGTGAGATTGTTTTCTGTTGCACGCGTGCATTTTAATACAATGTCAAGGTCACGTACAAGTTTTACTGATAATTAGGTTTATAATGTTTTAACTAGGTGGCTTACTGCATTATGCAAGTCGCAAAGGGACGTATGTTGTGAAAGTATACTATAATGTTTCGATTTGCGCGATGACGCGACGATCGCTCATGACAGTCCGGTCCTACGATCTCTGCATAGATTTGGCCAAATTGTGTACTGGATCGAATCCAAGCGACGAGGGGAAATGAACGTTCGTGCAAGCGCTTAAAACTGTGTAGTTAACTGCGTTATATATTCAGCGTATGTTGTCAGACTGTTTCCTGTTGCGCGCGTGCATAATACTACCAGTGGTGGCGCCACGTTTATTCCATCCGGGGCTCCGAGGTCCCCGACGGAGTGAGGGGAAGCTATTTCCCCGACTAAAAAGTGGGCGTGGCCGGGCGTCGCTTAAAATCCCTCAAAAGTGTTACACGGGGCTCCCGAAAACTATCACATTTAGGGGGTTTATAGGCTTTTAAAAATCGATTTACGGTCTACCAATATGTAGAAAATTCACATAAATTTTATTTTTCTCAAAACGAGCGCAATCAAAAAAAAAAAAATTCACAATATTTTTGGACTAAAAAAAACGCAGTAAGCCACTGAATTTTAAAATTATAATTAAAAGTAAAACTTTTATGACCTTGACCTTCTAGTATCATGCACGCGCACAAGAAAAACAAATCTCACATTTTGCTGATTTGGCATTACGTACGACGTAACGTAGTAAGTCACCTTGAGTATTAGTGTTCCATAATATGCAAAAACTATAATATGTTTTATATCCATTAAAAGTTATAACATATTTGTATGAAACAAGTTTTTACAAAGTGCGACATACTTTATTACAAAGTGCGACAGCTTTGCGTATTACAAAGTGTGACAGACAGCTATTACAAAGTGCGAAAACAGTTATTACAAAGTGTGACAGATTTGTTACAAAGTGCGACAGGCATTACAAAGTGCGCCGATTATTACAAAGTGCGACAGTACAGACACTCGTCGCATTGTTGAGTCCTTGGGGAATGGCAATTTACTTACGTTTGCCTCTCTCCACCCAGGAGTATAAATGCGTATGTTGATGTGGCATTGCAAGTATTATTCTGCGTTAAATTGCACACACTACTTGGAATACTTCGGGGAGTGAAGGAGGTTGAACTTTGTGCTGGTTTGATTATGGATCCGATGACAATATCGTCAGCGTATTATTATTATCATCATCATCATCATCAATTATTATCATCATCATCATCATCAATTATTATCATCAATTATTATCATCAATTATTATCATCAATTATTATCATCAATTTATTATGTTTTGAAAAGAACTGGGAAAGAATAGAACTAATCAAGTACAACATGGTGCCTTCAATATATCAGTCTTGTATTGTATATGTATATTGTACATTTTGCATTGAAATATCAATAGTTATGACACCTCATGCCATGGCACACTTAGACTCAAAATTTGAGTAGAATTTTCCTTTTTTTTTTTTAGCAATTTTGTTTAAATTTTGAAAAAATAATAGGGAAGTGGAAGGATGTTCGGGCCACAGCAACCCCCTCTCCCCCCTCTCATTGAATCCGCCACTAGAACTGTGACATATATGATAATCGGCGCTGGTTTCTTTATGCATGCAGCGCCTCAAGCTCCGACCGCAACCAAAAGAAAGATATCACAAGCTCGCGATTTCTGCCTAGATAAATGGCTTTCCAATCCAATATAGTGACTTATAAAGAACTGGATTTATGTAAACAGACATACTGCAAAAATGAAAACCCTTACACTGCATTACATGATACTGTTTGTCATTTAATCAATGACAAGTGAAAATTTAAATTCGTAGAATAGGTCAGCATTGGGTATTGACAAACTGCGATTCAGAAAAGCCATTCTGCCCTCGCGACGTGACTGCAATTCATGCGAGGCATGACGAAGTATAGCTGCAGTATTGTACCAAAAGTGTGAGGCACAAAAACACGCTACAAATCCGTAAGAGTGACAATTATGCCAATATTTTGATATAAATTATGATGTTCATATGACCTTCTCATCGGGTAGCCTAATACTAAAAGTCAAACCATTTCTTTTAATCAAAAAGTGACTTAAATCAACCCGGCCCGATCACATCCCTAGCTGAGTCTAATATTAGGAGTCGCGACGAGGCCTCGCCAACCTCGAAACCAACAGAAACATGAGAGGGCAACCGACGATCAGAGGGGGGGGGGGGGGTTTAATTCTGAAAGACGAATCGTACTCACCTGCATGTTAAATCACGTTCGATAATAATGTTGATGTTATTGTTTTTAGACTTATTAAGATAAATAAATAAATAATACATGAACAGAATACTAAAATAGTATACTTTTGAGGATTACCATAACCACAACCAGGGCCACCGAGAGGGTGGAAAGAGAAAAGATCCCGGGGCCGAAGCATACCAGGGGCCCACAGAAATTGCAGATAGAATTTTTTTTCAAAAATATTATACTATCATGGGCCCTTAATAATGGCATTAGGTCCCCTAAAAATTTGTTTCTCCTGATTGATAGAGCCCCCTCAAAAAATGTTTGCGCCTCGGCGCAATCTTTCTCACGCGTCGCGCTCGTAACTGGGGGGGGCCACCCTTGCCCCTGTTACAGTTTCCCCTCTTGTCGGCCCTGACCACTGAACTACTGTACAGACTCCCTAAAAATGTGCCACACATATCTCCATCATCCTCTCCCATCATTTCATCACGCGACCCTCAATGCATTGATTGTGATAAGTTGATTGCTAATCATACCGTACCTTTGTTTTCATATTAGTTGGCATTTACAGTCAGTTTATTAAGAAATATACATAATAAAATAATTATAATATACCCAGCACACAGGGGCATTATTTTTCAGGTGATTTTTGAGAAGCCAGTGTCTTACTGGTAAATGTAGTCCACATTGATGTTAAAAAGTGTTTTTGTAGGGCTTATAAATCCCTAATTAGCAGTTAATTTAATTCCACTATGGTAAAACATTGATAATTAATTCAATGTTGAAAAGGATGTTGCTTCCATTTCATCCGTCCTCAGTTACTAGAGACAATTCAAAGAAAATTAAAAGGCCCTAAGCGTTGTTTCCTAATGGTCTTAAAAAAAAAGAAATACTTGAAATTATTAATTGTTTTTAAAACATGATGGATCACAGAATGTTAGCCTGTAAAGTAATTGTTATTAGTCTTTTATGCATTTTAAATTATGACGTTTAATCTTTTAATTGTGTTTGGTTTCATGTTTTTTAATTGTCTTTGGTAGTTATGTTTATTTTGTGAAAAATAAATAAGGTCCTCTCTGTCTCTTATACACATCTTGTGAGTGAAATGAATAGCCTATTACATAGTCATAGTCAAAAAAATATGTTGAAAGTAGATATTATCATTATTGTAATTGTTTTATAAATTGCAAAAGTGTTTATTAGCGTAGACTTGTGTGTGCCTCACATGACACGCACTGTTGGTACACGTCCCGCAAGAATTACCTTCATGGCTCGCATGAATTGCATGCCTCGCTGAATGACTCGCTGACTCGCTGGCTCGCACTTTGGCAACCCTCGTCAGTATTCGACTATGAACAGCCCTAACAACAAATTTCTTATTTCGACCATAGTTGTAACTGCAACATGATTAATCTAAGCATACATTATATGCAGCCAAGCAGATTTCGGCTGATTTGGAAAAGGTTTTCCTCCTCTGTGTAGGCTACACATTTTTTTTACAAGAACAAGTAAACTTTGACAATGCTCCGTGTTACTATTTTGTGAATTTTAGGCTTTAAATTTTCTTATTATGTGCTTATTTTTTACACACTTTTCAAACAGAGAACATTATCATTACATCAGTATATCATTGTACTGTATTATAGAGGGTATTTCATAGTCACTACTGCAAAAAAAAGGTACAGATAAGATTGTTCGTTTTTGTATTTTCTAATCAAAACCTCATTTGACATTTTACTTCAGTCTCAATTTGTTCTCATTTTGTACTTAAATTTTGTGCAATTTCAGCCTCAGTGTTCTTATAAAATGTGTTCTGATATAAAAAGAAAAGTGTACATTAACATGTTATAAATTTTTAATTTTTTTTTTTTCATTTTTTCATTTACTTTTTAGTAAGTGAGTTTAATCACTATCCTATGTGGCATATCCGCACTGGACAGGGGACTGAAATGTTAGCAAAAAGATAAACGTTAATATATGTATACAGTATGCAGGAACCCTATACGTAGCCACACGACGCGCACCTGTTAACTCAAGTGATGCCTCTAGACGTGGCACCAGCGGGGCCTCCGCCCCCATATCCCCCCCACCTCATCAGGGCGAAAAAACTACAATTCGTCGGGGAGAATACAAAATTATATATATTTTCTACATATTAGTAGCTATGATATGACCAAGGAGGTATAAAAATTTGTTTGAAAGTCGCGTATTTTCCGAAAAGAATCGATATTTTGGCACGCGCCATTTTGTAACCGAAAACGAGGCTGTAGGGTGATTGGAGGGGCAAGCTTTCGCGCGAGCTCATTCAGTCTATTGTTTACACTGAACGAAGCATACGGAATGTAAGGACTGAATTGGAAAATACCTCGTAAAAAAACATGAATTACGGTTTGGAACCATATCAGTGCGAGCCAAGAAGAGTAACAATGGTTATTCAACATAACGAAGAAGATATTTTTGATGGTAATGTAGTTGAAGAACCCGCAATAGAAAACCAGGAATGGCGAAAAGAAAACACTTCGTGGTGCACTTGCAAACAATGCCGAGTAATGCCGACTGTTGCTGAATGTTGTTGTTGCAAGGAAATTGAAAACGTTCGGGTAAAGGCTGAAAATGCTGGCCTAGATTGTATTATAGAACATTTTGATTTCGATTTTGTGTGTCTACACCCTGAAGTTCTTAGGACAGCGTTAGTCGCCCGTAGTGACATAAGACAAAACGATTTAAGAGAGCCTATACCGAACGAGGCTTACCGCCTGCAAGCGTATAGGCAGTTTACTTACTGGGTGCACAATCGTCTTGGGA